>NC_069503.1:534960009-535157509 GCF_027579735.1 Bombina bombina
CTAATCTGCTGCCCCCAACGTCGCCTCCACCTAACTACACTTATTAACCCCTAATCTACCGACCGGACCTGAGCGCTACTATAATAAATGTATTAACCCCTAATCCCCCTCACTCCCGCCTCAATAACCCTATAATAAATAGTATTAACCCCTAATCTGCCCTCCCTAACATTGCCAACACCTAACTTCAAGTATTAACCCCTAATCTGCCGACAGGAGCTCACCGCTACTCTAATAAATTTATTAACCCCTAAAGCTAAGTCTAACTTTAACCCTAACACCCCCCTAAATTAAATATAATTTAAATCTAACGAAATAAATTAACTCTTATTAAATAAATTAATCCTATTTAAAGCTAAATACTTACCTGTAAAATAAACCCTAATATAGCTACAATATAAATTATATTATATTATATTATAGCTATTTTAGGATTTATATTTATTTTACAGGTAACTTTGTATTTATTTTAACCAGGTACAATAGCTATTAAATAGTTAAGAACTATTTAATAGCTAAAATAGTTAAAATAATTACAAAACTACCTGTAAAATAAATCCTAACCTAAGTTACAATTAAACCTAACACTACACTATCCATAAATTAATTAAATAAAATACCTACAATTATCTACAATTAAACCTAACACTACACTATCAATAAATTAATTAAATACAATTCCTACAAATAAATACAATTAAATAAACTAACTAAAGTACAAAAAATAAAAAAGAACTAAGTTACAAAAAATAAAAAAATATTTACAAACATTAGAAAAAAATTACAATTTTAAACTAATTACACCTACTCTAAGCCCCCTAATAAAATAACAAAGACCCCAAAATAAAAAAATGCCCTACCCTATTCTAAATTACAAAAGTTCAAAGCTCTTTTACCTTACCAGCCCTGAACAGGGCCCTTTGCGGGGCATGCCCCAAAGAATTCAGCTCTTTTGCCTGTAAAAAAACACATACAATACCCCCCCCAACATTACAACCCACCACCCACATACCCCTAATCTAACCCAAACCCCCCTTAAATAAACCTAACACTAAGCCCCTGAAGATCTTCCTACCTTGTGTTCACCTCGCCGGGTTCACCGATCGGTCCAGAAGAGGGTCCGAAGTCTTGATCCAAGCCCAAGCGGGGGGCTGAAGAGTGACGTCCATCCTCGGGCTGAAGTCTGGATCCAAGCGGCGGCTGAAGAAATCCATCATCGGGATGAAGTCGGAAGTCCATCATCGGGATGAAGTCTTCTATCAAGCCGCATCTTCAATCTTCTTTCTTCCGGAGCGGAGCGGAGCCATCTTCTTCCCAGCGGACGCGGATCCAACCTCTTCAAGCGACGCCTACTAGCCGAATGACGGTTCCTTTAAGGGACGTCATCCAAGATGGAGTCCCTCGAATTCCGATTGGCTGATAGGATTCTATCAGCCAATCGGAATTAAGGTAGGAAAATTCTGATTGGCTGATGGAATCAGCCAATCAGAATCAAGTTCAATCCGATTGGCTGATCCAATCAGCCAATCAGATTGAGCTCGCATTCTATTGGCTGTTCCGATCAGCCAATAGAATGCAAGCTCAATCTGATTGGCTGATTGGATCAGCCAATCGGATTGAACTTGATTCTGATTGGCTGATTCCATCAGCCAATCAGAATTTTCCTACCTTAATTCCGATTGGCTGATAGAATCCTATCAGCCAATCGGAATTCGAGGGACGCCATCTTGGATGACGTCCCTTAAAGGAACTGTCATTCGGCTAGCAGGCGTCACTTGAAGAGGTTGGATCCGCGTCCGCTGGGAAGAAGATGGCTCCGCTCCGGAAGAAAGAAGATTGAAGATGCGGCTTGATAGAAGACTTCATCCCGATGATAGACCTCCGACTTCATCCCGATGATGGATTTCTTCAGCCGCCGCTTGGATCCAGATTTCAGCCCGAGGATGGACGTCACTCTTCAGCCCCCCGCTTGGGCTTGGATCAAGACTTCGGACCCTCTTCTGGACCGATCAGTGAACCCGGCGAGGTGAACACAAGGTAGGAAGATCTTCAGGGGCTTAGTGTTAGGTTTATTTAAGGGGGGTTTGGGTTAGATTAGGGGTATGTGGGTGGTGGGTTGTAATGTTGGGGGGGGTATTGTAAGTGTTTTTTTACAGGCAAAAGAGCTGAATTCTTTGGGGCATGCCCCGCAAAGGGCCCTGTTCAGGGCTGGTAAGGTAAAAGAGCTTTGAACTTTTGTAATTTAGAATTGGGTAGGGCATTTTTTTATTTTGGGGGTCTTTGTTATTTTATTAGGGGGCTTAGAGTAGGTGTAATTAGTTTAAAATTATTGTAATTTTTTTCTAATGTTTGTAAATATTTTTTTATTTTTTGTAACTTAGTTCTTTTTTATTTTTTGTACTTTAGTTAGTTTATTTAATTGTATTTATTTGTAGGAATTGTATTTAATACATTTATTGATAGTGTAGTGTTAGGTTTAATTGTAGATAATTGTAGGTATTTTATTTAATTAATTTATTGATAGTGTAGTGTTAGGTTTAATTGTAACTTAGGTTAGGATTTATTTTACAGGTAATTTTGTAATTATTTTAACTATTTTAGCTATTAAATAGTTCTTAACTATTTAATAGCTATTGTACCTGGTTAAAATAAATACAAAGTTACCTGTAAAATAAATATAAATCCTAAAATAGCTATAATATAATTATAATTTATATTGTAGCTATATTAGGATTTATTTTACAGGTAAGTATTTAGCTTTAAATAGGAATAATTTATTTAATAAGAGTTAATTTATTTTGTTAGATTTAAATTATATTTAACTTAGGGGGGTGTTAGTGTTAGGGTTAGACTTAGCTTTAGGGGTTAATACATTTATTAGAATAGCGGTGAGCTCCAGTCGGCAGATTAGGGGTTAATACTTGAAGTTAGGTGTCGGCGATGTTAGGGAGGGCAGATTAGGGGTTAATACTATTTATTATAGGGTTATTGAGGCGGGAGTGAGGCGGATTAGGGGTTAATAACTTTATTATAGTAGCGGTGCGGTCCGCTCGGCAGATTAGGGGTTAATAAGTGTAGGCAGGTGGAGGCGACGTTGAGGGGGGCAGATTAGGGGTTAATAAATATAATATAGGGGTCAGCGGTGTTAGGGGCAGCAGATTAGGGGTACATAAGGATAACGTAGGTGGCGGCTCTTTGCGGTCGGCAGATTAGGGGTTAATTATTGTAGGTAGCTGGCGGCGATGTTGTGGGGGGCAGGTTAGGGGTTAATAAATATAATATAGGGGTCGGCGGTGTTAGGGGCAGCAGATTAGGGGTACATAAGTATAATGTAGGTGGCTGTCGGCAGATTAGGGGTTAAAAAATTTTAATAGAGTGGCGGCGATGTGGGGGGGGCTCTTTTTAGGGGTACATAGGTAGTTTATGGATATTAGTGTACTTTAGAGCACAGTAGTTAAGAGCTTTATGAACCGGCGTTAGCCCAGAAAGCTCTTAACTACTGACTTTTTTCTGCGGCTGGAGTTTTGTCGTTAGAATTCTAACGCTCACTTCAGACACGACTCTAAATACCGGAGTTAGAAAGATCCCATTGAAAAGATAGGATACGCAATTGACGTAAGGGGATCTGCGGTATGGAAAAGTCGCGGCTGCAAAGTGAGCGTTAGACCCTTTCCTGACTGACTCCAAATACCGGCGGTAGCCTAAAACCAGCGTTAGGAGCCTCTAACGCTGGTTTTCACGGCTACCGCCAAACTCTAAATCTAGGCCTAGGGTAGCATAATAAATAAATTCATAATAACATTTCAATGCAAAATAACTTAGTACTAGATTTTTTTCTGACAATTTTCAAAGTTCTATTTCACTTCTCCCCCTGCTTCATGTGACAGCCATCAACCAATCACAAAATGCATATCTACATATACTGTGAATTCTTGCACATGCTCAGTAGGAGCTGGTGCCTCAGAAAGTGTTTATAAAAAAAGATTGTGCATATTTAGATAATGGAAGTGAATTGGAAAGTTGTATGACTTAAGTGTTCCTTTAACATCTATAGTTGTGTGAATTTGCTTAAAGGACCACTAAATGAAGTAGAATTGCATAATTAACTAGTACATAATAAAAAGACAATGCAATTACACTTAATATGAATTTCAAATAAGCAGTAGTTTTTATTCTGGCACATATATTTTTTTCTCCCATTTTCCGGTCCCCTGTATCATGTGACAGACATCAACCAATCACAGACTAGTATACGAATACCCTATAAGCTTGTGTACATGCTCAGTATAAGTCTGTTACCCAGAATGTGTGCATATAAAAAGACTGCAAAATTTGATAATGGAAGTAAATTGGAAAGCGTCTTAAAATTGCTGCTCTATCTGAATCATAAAAGTTTATTTTGACTTGAGTGTCCCTTTAATACATGATATCACACAACAAATGGGAATGCTTAGCAATGTAGAAAGACAATAATTACAACCTCAGCAATTTAAAACCAGCTTGCAAAACTGTTTATGAAAAAGTTTGCAATTGTACTTTGTAAGATTCTCACGTCTGTTTTCTTAAGGAAAAGTCATCTCACTGAATTAAACAATGGGCATCTTGGCGTTCTTGCATATGCAAATAAGGGGAAGGCCCTGAGCATTCTGGGTTGTTCAAAATGAGTGGTTGAGATTTCTCACCTAAACTATGGCCCATCAGGTAGAATTAATGATGACTGTATTGCCCTTGTAAAGCATTGTGTAATGCGGTCACGTCACTCAGTTTTTTATTTTTCCTTTTAATTCTTTTTAAGGGCCAGATTACAAGTGGCGCATTAACAGTTTCAGACGAACGAAAAATGGTTTATCGGGGCTGTTGGCTCGCATCGGGTTTACCGCTGGTATTACATGTTAAAAGTAAATGTGATCGCTTGAGCGTAATCACGATTTATGCTAGGATAATTACTGCTTCCTCAGAGCTTTGGTAAAGGGCTAAATTGCAAGAAAGGGGCAAATGGTTTTGCGCTAGCCATATCGTGTTTACACGAGCATTTTTCAATCCGCTTATATTACAAGTCAGGAGAAATTGCAATTGCACTAGCACAACCTCCTTTTACGCCTCAATCCTTTCTGTGATCTCAGAGCTGTGGTAAACTGGGTTCCGAAAATAAATAGTTGGACAAAACACAACAAAAATACATTACAAAGTACACTTACACTCATACTAACACTGCCTAATTGATATTATTTATTAATAATATTCAAAAAAATGGGAAGGGCTGCTCACCTTAAAAATAATAATAATTGTAAGAAAGAGAGCATGAAGGTGCGACCTGGTAATAAATTCACTAAAATAATACAAGAGAAGAATGAATGTACCATAATAGGGGGCATTAAAAAGACCAGGGAACAGCACACTACACACAATATATAAAGTATCCGTGTACATATAACAGGCAGTGTCTACATGAGCAACTACGGATAACTAACAGAGGGAACCACTGGCAGACTGCCGTCAGCACACAGCTGACTCCACCGGTCAGTATAGAATACCTGTTCCTTCTGCGCAAGCCGATGATCCGCTATTCATTTCCTAACTCCACTTTACAAAGCCCTTCAACAGATCTGTCTTGTCTGTCATTTTATAATATTTATGATAAGATAAAGAAATTTTGCATTAACCTCTCTATTTCCTTGTGATACTTTATGTAGAAAAGTTAATGTGTGTAGCGCTAGACACTAGCCCAAACAAGCCTATCTATTTATACTGCCTCCTTCCTAGACAGTACTTACGGACAAGAAATTATTTAAAAAGAGAGATGGCGCTAATAGCTATGGGCAAAATATGGACAGGAGCAAACACCAAATTTCCCTTTGACAACTTAATACAATATTGTTCTGTAACGGAATTGAGATCAATTCTTAGTGTTCCATAAGTTTACTAGATTTGCAAAGAAATTAACCCTTGACTCTATATAAGAAAGGATAGAGGCTATTAGCCTAAAATTCCAAAATAAATGTATTTATTGATCCACTAAAAAGCTATACACAAAATTAAAACATTTTTAAAAAACGACAGGAATCTATATTGATATCCACAACAAACATCCCATTCATACACACATGTAGCCTATATATCCCTATAAAAAGCAGTTCGTAACTGTAGTTTTTACGTTCCTGTATATACAATGTTCTAGCAGCGCTGATAACAATTTGACAAATAGATAAAATATAAATGAATAAGCCACTAGTTTTTTAGTAACCGGTTCCCTCCGTACACAATTGTATGCCCTTCTGTATGTTTTTAGTAAACAATAATCATCTCTTTAGTCCCTTTGTAGAGGAAAATCTTTAATATGCAAACCAGTCTTTTTTCTATGGGCACTTTGTTGGCAGGTAAATGCGGATCCAATGTCAATTAAAACATATAAACTCCTGTCTTACGTCACACAGGCGTTCAGTCCAAATAGACTCAGTAAGACTCTTGAAATTATTCGGCAGGTCGGCTAGCTTATGTCTAGCTCTTACCTGCTTCTTCCCCCGACGATGTTAGTGTCTCTGTCAGACCGGGAGTCCTCGCGCCCTTCCGCTTTGAATGTGCGTCTGACGTCACCGGCTCCAAACAGCTGTTAGATAGAATGTTGATACTTGCGCAAGTATATCTTAATATTCAATCCCAGTTTGGCTGTTGTTTGCGTCTCTGCACTTCAGTACTATCGTACGCAGAGGTCCTTTATCCTTCAGCTTGTAAATCCTTCAGGGCTGCAGTTTTATCTTTTGCAGGTATCGCTTAGAAACACAGCACTTTCTACACGTTTCCCCCCTGTTATCCGGGGCTTTCTCAAGCTCCTGTGTGTATCGCACCTGCTCCTTAAATACCCAGCCTGTTCCGGTGTTCATTCACAGAAGCCTCGTTCCCTCTTACAGGTACCTTTATCGGTGGGATCCTCATGCCTTTTACCTTACATCTTTATTCCTTATTTGGATCTTCAATACGTTCATTGCTTACTATATTGCTTACTGTAGTAGTTCAGAAGGGTAGTGGCTTATATTACATATAGTCATCAAATAAACATAATCTTGTATAAAATTTTGTTAAAACAGAATAACTATTCTCAACAAATAAACACATAGATAAAGCTTCCTGTAGAATCCATTACAATAAAACCAAATAATCTTTCTCAAATCTAATGGGGTGATTCCTACTTCATGTTCTCTTATACATGGTGTTAGAAAATACCTACTACAAGGACACTTTTTTATATATATACATACACTTCCCTTAAATTTTGTGTTTACTATTAAATTCTACCTAATGATGTTATTAATAATAAAGTGCTAGTCAAGTGCAGGGTGAGATGAAATAACTGTTTTTACCTATTCTCCTAGGAATGGGGCAATTTCTAGTTCTGAATTAAGTCCATAGGGGTAAAGTGTGTTAAAATTATATATAATTTCGGTCTCTTTCCTAAGTAATTTATTCTCATAATCACCTCCTCGCCAATTCCCTCTTACCTTACAAATACCCCAAAAGCTAAAATTTTTCAAATTATTCTTATGTACGTCCCTAAAATGTTGGTACAAGTGTGTTTCTAACTTTCCTTTCTCCACGTTCCATAAGTGTTCTCGTATTCGGTCCCTGAGCATCCTGCTAGTCTCTCCTACATAGATCAAATGGCACGTACACTGTATGATATAGATAACACCTTTACTGCTACATCTAATAATTTCCTTTATTTCATATTCATTATCCATCCCAGGGATCGTTAAACTTTTTTTCTTTGTGCTATATTTACATGATTTGCACGTTGTGCAGGGAAAGAATCCTTTAATTTCATTTCCCTGCAGGTCTCTATCTTTATTTGTGTTGCCTAGTTTATTTCTCTTGTACTCACTTGGAGCCAAGATAGATTTAAATTTTTTTGTCTTTTTGTAAACTATCCTTGGGTACGGTGGCAGTCTATCACCTAGTATAGGGTCATTTTTTACAATGTGCCAGTGTTTTCTTAGAATTTTTCTTAGCTGATTATGATTGTCATTATACTCTGTTATAAATGGCACATTGCAATCATCCATCAAACGTTGAGTCTTGATCTTATACTTTAATAGTGAATCCCTCTCAGTAATCCTTGCTCTTGTTATAGCTTTTTGTACCTGTTCATCCTTATAACCACTATCTCTAAATTTACATTCTAAGAGCTTAATTTGTTCCTCAAAATCTTCAATTTTGGTACAATTTTTTCGAAAACCTAAGTGTTTGTCCAACTGGTATATTGTTCTTCCATTTCAAGAAATGGCAGCTTGTGGCATGTATGTAATTATTGGAGTCTGTGGATTTGAAATGAGTTTTGGTAATCAATCCTTTATTGTCTACTACTATATCTAAATCCAAAAATGTGATACTATCCTTACTGATTTGGTGAGTAAAAGTTAATCCTCTATCATTACTATTCATTAGTTTAAATAGATCTTCGAGAGCCTTCTCACTGCCCCTCCAGAGGAGGATATCATCGATATATCTCTTGAATAGCACGATACTCGCACCGAGCTCTGCATGTGCCAAGAAGTTATCTTCCCACTGACCCATGAAAAGATTCGCGTAGCTCGGTGCGAATCTCGTGCCCATGGCCATCCCCTCTACTTGTAAATAATAATCCCTATCAAATGAAAAATAATTGTGCTCCAGTATGTAGCGTATACTTTCAATCAGAAACTCTTTTTGATCCTTAGGTATATCTTTATCCCTTTGTAGGAAATGTTCCACAGCCTCTATTCCAAAATTATGGTTGATGTTTGTATAGAGCGACACTACATCGCATGTCGCTAATATACAATCCTCATCCCATTGAATATCCTTTAGAAGTCTGAGGACACTAGTTGTGTCTTTTAGATATGAATTTAAACCTACTACATATTTTTGCAGAAACCTATCTACATATTCAGATAGGTTCGCTGTTATGGAACCTATCCCCGAAACTATGGGTCTACCAGGGGGGTTAATCAAGCTCTTATGCACTTTTGGGAGAAAATAAAAGATAGTAGGTATTTTCTAACACCATGTATAAGAGAACATGAAGTAGGAATCACCCCATTAGATTTGAGAAAAAATATTTGGTTTTATTGTAATGGATCCTACAGGAAGCTTTATCTATGTGTTTATTTGTTGAGAATAGGTATTCTGTTTTAACTATCTAACAGCTGTTTGGAGCCGGTGACGTCAGACGCGCATTCGAAGCGGAAGGGCGCGAGGACTCCCGGTCTGACAGAGACAATAACATCGTTGGGGGAAGAAGCAGGTAAGAGCTAGACATAAGCTAGCCGACCTGCCGAATAATTTCAAGAGTCTTACTGAGTCTATTTGGACTGAACGCCTGTGTGAGGTAAGACAGGATTTTATATATTTTAATTGACATTGGATCCGCATTTACCTGCCAAGAAAGTGCCCATAGAAAAAAGACTGGTTTGCATATTAAAGATTTTCCTCTACAAAGGGACTAAAGAGATGATTATTGCTTACTAAAAACATACAGAAGGGCATACAATTGTGTACGGAGGGAACCGGTTACTAAAAAAACAGTGGCTTATTCATTTATATTTTATCTATTTGTCAAATTGTTATCAGCGCTGCTAGAACATTGTATATACAGGAACGTAAAAACTACAGTTACGAACTGCTTTTTATAGGGATATATAGGCTACATGTGTGTATGAATGGGATGTTTGTTGTGGATATCAATATAGATTCCTGTCGTTTTTTAAAAATGTCTGCGTTAGGCTCCAAAAAGTGAGAGTAGAGCATATTTACCGCCACTGCAACTCTCAATACCAGCGGTGCTTACGGACGCGGCCAGCTTCAAAAACGTGCTTGTGCACAATTCCCCCATAGGAAACAATTGGGCAATTTGAGCTGAAAAAAAACCTAACACCTGCAAAAAAGCAGCGTTCAGCTCCTAACGCAGCCCCATTGTTTCCTATGGGAAAACACTTCCTATGTCTGCACCTAACACCCTAACATGAACCCTGAGTCTAAACACCCCTAGCCTTACACTTATTAACCCCTAATCTGCTGCCCCCGCTATCGCTGACCCCTGCATTACACTATTAACCCCTAATCTGCCGCTCAGTACACCGCCGCCACCTACGTTATCCCTTTGTACCCCTAATCTGCTGCCCCTAACACCGCCGACCCCTATATTATATTTATTAACTCCTAATCTGCCGCCCCCAATGTCGCCTCCACCTACCTACAATTATTAACCCCTAATCAGCCGACCGGACCTCACCGCTACTATAATAAAGTTATTAACCCCTAATCCGCCTCACTCCCGCCTCAAAAACCCTATAATAAATAGTATTAACCCCTAATCTGCCCTCCCTAACATCACCAATACCTAACTTCAAGTATTAACCCCTAATCTACCGACCAGACCTCACCGCTACTCTAATAAATGTATTAACCCCTAAAGCTAAGTCTAACCCTAACACTAACACCCCCCTAAGTTAAATATAATTTAAATCTAACGAAATAAATTATTTCTTATTAAATAAATTATTCCTATTTAAAGCTAAATACTTACCTGTAAAATAAACCCTTATATAGCTACAATATAAATTATAATTATATTGTAGCTATTTTAGGATTTATATTTATTTTACAGGCAACTCTGTATTTATTTTAACTAGGTACAATAGCTATTAAATAGTTATTTACTATTTAATAGCTACCTAGTTAAAATAATTACAAAATTACCTGTAAAATAAATCCTAACCTAAGTTACAGTTAAACCTAACACTACACTATCAATAAGTTAATTAAATAAAATACCTACAATTATCTACAATTAAACCTAACACTACACTATCAATACATTAATTACATAAAATACCTACAAATAAATACAATTAAATAAACTAACTAAAGTACAAAAAATAAAAAAGAACTAAGTTACAAAAAATAAAAAAATAATTTACAAATATTTGAAAAATATTACAAGAATTTTAAGCTATTTACACCTACTCTAAGCCCCCTAATAAAATAACAAAGCCCCCCAAAATAAAAAAATGCCCTACCCTATTCTAAAATAAAAATAGAAAAGCTATTTTACCTTACCAGCCCTTAAAAGGGCCTTTTGCGGGGCATGCCCCCAAAAATTCTGCTCTTTTGCCTGAAAAAAAAACATACAATACCCCCCCCAACATTACAACCCACCACCCATATACCCCTAATCTAACCCAAACCCCCCTTAAATAAACCTAACACTAAGCCCCTAAAGATCTTCCTACCTTATCCTCACCACGCCTGGTATCACCGATCGGTCCAGAAGAGCCTCCGAAGTCTTCATCCAAGCCCAAGCGGGGGCTGAAGAGATCCATCATCGGGCTAAAGAGGTCCATCATCGGGCTGAAGAGGTCCATCATTGGGCTGAAGTCTTCATCCTATCCGGGCAGAAGAGGACATCCGGACCGGTAGACATCTTCATCCACGTGGCATCTTCTATCTTCATCCATCCGGAGCGGAGCGGAGCCATCTTCTTCCCAGCCGACGCGGATCCATCCTCTTCTACCGACGCCTATTCGCCAAATTACGGTTCCTTTAAATGACGTCATCCAAGATGGCGTCCCTCGAATTCCGATCAGCCAATCGGAATTAAGGTAGGAAAATTCTGATTGGCTGATGGAATCAGCCAATCAGATTGAGCTCGCATTCTATTGGCTGTTCCGATCAGCCAATAGAATGCAAGCTCAATCTGATTGGCTGATTGGATCAGCCAATCGGATTGAAATTTAATTCCTACCTTAATTCCGATTGGCTGATACAATCCTATCAGCCATTCGGAATTCGAGGGACACCATCTTGGATGACGTCATTTAAAGGAACCGTCATTCGGCGAGTAGGCGTCGGTAGAAGAGGATGGATCCGCATCGGCTGGGAAGAAGATGGCTCTGCTCTGCTCCGGATGGATGAAGATAGAAGATGCCGCTTAGATGAAGATGTCTACCGGTCCGGATGTCCTCTTCTGCCTGGATAGGATGAAGACTTCTGCTGCTCCGGATGTCTTTTTTTGGTCCATCGGTGCCCAGCTGGGTGAACACGACTCAAGGTAGGGAGATCTTCAGGGACTTAGTGTTAGGTTTATTTAAGGGGGGTTTGGGTTAGACTAGGGGTATGTGGGTGGTGGGTTGTAATGTTGCGGGGGTATTGTATGTTTTTTTTTACAGGCAAAAGAGCTGAATTCTTTGGGGCATGCCCTGCAAAAGGCCCTTTTAAGGGCTGGTAAGGTAAAAGAGCTTTTCTATTTTTATTTTAGAATAGGGTAGGGCATTTTTTATTTTGGGGGGCTTTGTTATTTTATTAGGGGGCTTAGAGTAGGTGTAATTAGCTTAAAATTGTTGTAATATTTTTCTAATGTTTGTAAATATTTTTTTATTTTTTGTAACTTAGTTCTTTTTTATTTTTTGTACTTTAGTTAGTTTATTTAATTGTATTTATTTGTAGGTATTTTATGTAATTAATTTATTGATAGTGTAGTGTTAGATTTAATTGTAGATAATTGTAGGTATTTTATTTAATTAATTTATTGATAGTGTAGTGTTAGGTTTAATTGTAACTTATTTTACAGGTAATTTTGTAATTATTTTAACTAGGTAGCTATTAAATAGTTATTAACTATTTAATAGCTATTGTACCTGGTTAAAATAAATACAAAGTTGCCTGTAAAATAAATATAAATCCTAAAATAGCTACAATATAATTATAATTTATATTGCAGCTATATTAGGGTTTATTTTACAGGTAAGTATTTAGCTTTAAATAGGATTAATTTATTTAACAAGAAATAATTTATTTTGTTAGATTTAAATTATATTTAACTTAGGGGGGTGTTAGTGTTAGGGTTAGACTTAGCTTTAGGGGTTAATAAATTTATTAGAGTAGCGGTGAGGTCCGGTCGGCAGATTAGGGGTTAATACTTGAAGTTAGGTGTCAGTGATGTTAGGGAGGGCAGATTGGGGGTTAATACTATTTATTATATGGTTATTGAGGCGGATTAGGGGTTAATAACTTTATTATAGTAGCGGTGAGGTCCGGTCGGCAGATTAGGGGTTAATAAATATAATATAGGGGTCGGCGGTGTTAGGGGCAGCAGATTAGGGGTACATTGGGATAACGTAGGTTGCGGCGGTGTGCGGTCGGCAGATTAGGGGTTAAAAAAATGTAATAGAGTGCCGGCGATGTGGGGGGGCCTCGGTTTAGGGGTAAATAGGTAGTTTATGGGTGTTAGTGTACTTTAGAGCACAGTAGTTAAGAGCTTTATGAACCGGCGTTAGCCCAGAAAGCTCTTAACTCCTGGCTTTTCTCTGCGGTGGGAGTCTTGTCGTTAGATTTCTAATGCTCACTTCAGCCACGACTCTAAATACCAGCGTTAGAAAGATCCCATTGAAAAGATAGGATACCCAATTGGCGTAGGGGGATCTGCGTTATCGAAAAGTTGCGACTGCAAAGTGAGCGTTAGACCCTTTCCTGACTGACTCTAAATACCAGCGGTAGCCCAAAACCAGTATTAGGAGCCCCTAACGCTTTTTTTGACGGCTAACGCCAAACTCTAAATCTAGCCGTTACTTTTAGCGGAGTAAGTACTCCAGCAGGAGCCTTAAAGTTTCTTTGTTTTCTCACCTTTACTATATTACTAAGATACTATATAGTGTGATCGCTATGTTTTTTTTAAATGATTTCAATATGTATTATTGTATTTATAACTATAGATTTTTACGTATTTTGCTGGTCTTCGCTCCTCCCTCCATCAATTTCCGGATTTTACAGTCTTTTACGTACAGAGCGGTCCCACCCGCTCTTTACGTACATCAAATGCGCGTTCTCGATTGCCGGACAAAGTGCGCATGCTCACACCTCGGCTTCTCCTGCGTGAGTGAAATAGAGGATGGAGTCAATGTTTGATGGTCTCTTTCCCAATTGCGCATGCGATAAACTGGAGCAAGCCCGGGTAGGAAGTATAAGTAAATAATTCCAACGCATGCGCACAAGTTCCAACAATGTTCTGACGTCAAATGACGGCCGCCTAACGGCCAGACTCACTATTGGCTGGTTCAAGAACGTGACCGGACCAAAAAAAAAAAACGGGGCAGTTTGGAAACGATTAGAAATTGCTAACAAAAACGCTTATAACTAGGTAAATATATTAAAAAAATTAAAATGATGAATTAAAGTTCCTCTAATTTTTAACTATTTACATTGCCACTAATGGTGAAGATAAAGATTAAAGGGACAGGCTAGTCCAAAATAAACTTTCATGATTCAGATAGGGCATGTAATTTTAAACAATTTTCCAATTTTCTTTTATCACCAAATTTGCTTTGTTCTCTTGGTATTCTTAGTTGAAAGCTTAACCTAGGAGATTCATATGCTAATTTCTTAGACCTTGAAGGCCACCTCTTTCAGAATGCTTTTTAACAGTTTTTCACCACTAGAGGGTGTTAGTTCATGTTTTTCATATAGATAACACTGTGCTCATGCACGTGAAGTTATCTGGGAGCAGGCACTGATTGGCTAAACTGCAAGTCTGTCAAAAGAACTGAAATAAAGGGGCAGTTTGCAGAGGCTTAGATACCATATAATCACAGAGGTTAAAAGTATATTAATATAGGAGCCAACATGCAACGAGACAAGACGCAGATCCTTGAAGCTCCTGAAATATAGCCTTAAAAATGTTTAATAACTGAGGGTATTTTATCTCAAGAAAGCATTATCTTTCTAGCAAAGACACCTAGTATGCATCCAGCACCCGGTAGCAGCTGCAATATGAATGGAAATCCTTCGTATTTGCTGGACAGGAAGATTGCAGGGTAAAAACTACAGCACAGTTTGAGAGCCATCACCTAAATCTCACTGGTGTGCATTTATTCCTGAGGTGCTACTCCTAGAATACTACAATACACGGCTTGGTAATTGCAGCATCATCCCTCAGCCTCGATAGCTCTGACTGCTCCTACTATACACAGAGGAAAATGGTGACCCCAGCCGCCATATTGGAAGTAATTAGCTCACTACTGCATGAAGACCGGTTGGCCTTCTTAGGAACTGTGCAGGCAGGATTCATTACCCTAAAATCCGAGGTTATCAGAGTGCACAGCAGAGGTGGCAGGGCAGTAGGGCCCCTGTCACTGCTGCCTATTGCCTCTACGGCCGTTTGTCAGTCATCGGGAGAAAATGGAGCCACATGGGAGTGCCAGTCAGCTGCAAGCTTGGCTTTTCTTGAGAGGCCAGCTTCTGCAGACTTAAAGGCTCATCTTCCTGTTAGTCATACTAACCTGTCTGTCGATATACCATCTACCCTATGTGCTGCCGGTTGGGCAACGGATGGGAGATCTGCTCTGTTTGTTCACTGGGCTGTTGAGCTGAGGGCGTCCCTGAAACAGGCTTGTAAGCAGATGATGAGGAGAGCACAGCTGGTTTTGTTTCTCATAGAATCCCGGTGGCATAACATGGCTCTCATCACAGGAAAGAGGTTCCCTACACACTGTGATGTTTTGAGGCTCCAACATGGTTCGGGTAGAGATGTGGCATTGGCTAGACTGGTATTAAGATTTCGTTCTCTTGATGAATGGGGGCAATCATATATACTTCTTTGCCTCTAGACTATTATGTCCAGACTCAGTGTAATTTTCCTGGACTGTCCAATTTGGTGACACGTTATACTATACGTTACTATTAACTCGCTAAATTGTCTTTTGGGTTGATAACAATGTCTGTGAACTCTAAAGTTAAATAGAAGTGTGACGGCTTATCTAACACAGGACCGTCCCATTTTATCTGCATGGTTCAGTTTTCTGCTCAAATTGTATATAGCTTATCTACACCCACTGGGATATTAATGAAAACTGCATGTAATGCTATTTTTATGTACTTCCATGTATATTTAACACCACAGTAAACTAGCTACTTATTCATGGAAGCAACAGGGCCGTTCTATCTTGCCTGCATAGTTTAGTTTTATATTGCAATGGCCTAGCAGTTTATTTATGTCCATTGAGTTATTAATAGAATTTAAACTTAATACTATTTTCATGTTACAGCATCCCTTTTGATTCATTTGCTCATTCCATATTCCATACTTTACTATATGTACCTATATGATATATATTTTTATTGCTCTATCTATTGGTTAGCACAGATAATAGACATAGGTGACCATAACAATGTTTGACCTGATGCTCCTAGATATGCACTACTATAACGCTTTAACTAAATGTAGAACTGTGTAATTTTGGACTAGAGGCTACTAGGAGCTTATTTATCACTTACTATTGTCTTCAATATGCCATAGTATGCTTGGGGTCTGCTTCTTTTAGCGGATGTGCATGATAGATGCCTTAACATATAGTCACCTTGTGTGGCAATGAATTGCTATTATGAAGGATTCCACACTCTTGTTGCAACCCTGAGGGGATTTCAGAGTCACATGCCAATCAGTTTAACATCTCATACATACCATTATTTAATATATACTAGTTCACAGCCAGGCCTTGAACCCATTAGGATACTGCACACCGTTCTTGATTATGCCCTGATATAGGTTAATGAGCCCGCAGCCGCAATAGGAAATGGGTATTAGCTGGTCTATATATATGTGGAATATTGTTTGTAGCACATCATATTGTCTCTAACTTTTTTTTTTTTATTATTTTTATTAAAGATTTTGACAATAACAATCTTTTCTGGTCATTAATATTTCAAAGCAGTCATGAATGATTCAACAACAATTTTTAGTTAATGTCCATTATACCAGCTTTTTCTGGAGTAGAATTAAATCAATTACCCATGTCCAGGTTCGTGTCATGGGTTTTTCTTGAGAGCTGGATAAGCAAGGTAGTCCTCAGCTTCTCTGAATCAAGAATTGTAGAACCAGAAGGGGGAATAACCATTTAACTAACAAACCAGGGGGTTAAAGTTTAACTGTTGGTTCTGCAAGCACATAAATTCACTTAATTACTTTGTACATTATTTGTCTCTGCAAGGTAAGTTAAGATCTGGTGCATCTCATTGCATATATAAGGTATGTAAGAGTGGTGTCGGGTCTTTGGTCTATTTAGTCGCAGCCAATGATGTCTAGGGGTTTGTAGCTCATTGTCTCTTATGCGGGGAGAGTCTAGGGACAATCTGACTGTTTATGTGTTGGTAATGCTGTGTAAGGATTCCTGCCAAATGAACTTAGCGTTCAGGCGGCAGAGATAGCCATATTGCTCCAACGAAAGCTGCTCTTCTACTTCCTCTAACCACATCTGTTTAGAGATATACGTAGGTTTTTTCCAGTGGCGAGCTATTAATTTCCTAGCACTATTGAGGCCTATCTGTAGTATTAGTAATTTAAGACGGCAAGTCAGTTTGGGTAGATCGTTCAACAGGGCTATGTCTGGGCTTAGTGAGAGATCGGCAGAGATACTCTGCCTAAAATGTGATTCCACTGAGTTCCAAAGTGGGCAGATTCTAGGGCACTGCCACCACATGTGTACCAGACTACCACGTCCACTACAGCCTCTCCAGCATGTGTCTGGTGTATTTGGATATATACTGTTTAACCGTGATGTGGTTAAGTACCAGCGAAGGAGGATTTTAAAGTTGAGTTCTAGTATTACTGCTGATGTCGAGGATTTCTTAACTAAGCTAAAAATATTGACCCACCTATCGTGGTCTATGTCTCTAACTTTTAATATACCTTTTATTGAGACAAGCTCGTTATCACTACCTTGTTTCCTGCTTAATATTGATCCTCGCAGCGTGCAGGTTACTTAGTTCAATTTTTCATTTCATTCCTTTGTTATACCTTTAGGCTAGCACCAAAGATATTATTATATGGGGGTCGTGCTGCCAGCGGCTGAGACAGCAAGATCCCCTTTCCTACCATTTTAGCTAGGTGCAGGCCCTTATCTATAACTGGGAACTCAGAGACATGTAACTACCCGTAAACAAAACTGGCTTTTTTCAATGTCCTCATTATAACTACTGAATATATAGATACCAAAAACATATTCGATTTATATTTACTTATTATATTCAAACACCCCCTCCCCCCCCCCATAATAAGCCTCCCAATCCGGGAGAATTTACTGCGCGGTTTATCTTGTCCATACTACACCCTAAATATCATACCATACCTACATATTATACCATATTATTTTAGCAAAAGAATGGCGCCCTTATTGTAATGCTTACATATCCTACCTTGTTATCTAAACATATAAATGGCGTCTTCATTGTTGATATTTGTTGTTTAACATGACCAACACCATCCACTAGTCCAATTTATAGTTTCAAAATCAGTGTTGGTTATATGTGATACTCACTTGCTAATGTTAAAAAAATCTGAGGTTGATTCAATTTTACTTTGCTATATGTGTAGTACTACAGTATGAATATCTCGCAATGTTATGTATTACAAGGACTATGTTGATTATTAACATCTGTTTTATACTAGCTGTATATGCAACAATTTTGTACTGTCTACTTTTGAGCCTCAATAAAAAATATTGAAAAAAAAAAAAAAAAAAGTATATTAATATAACTGTGTTGGTTATGCAAAACTGGGGAATGGGTAATAAAGTGATTATCTATCTTTTAAAACAATAACAATTCTGGTGTAGACTGTCCCTTTAAAGGGACAAGAACCCTAACTCTTTTCTTTTATAATTCAGAAAGAATCCAATTTTCTTCTATTATCAGTTAAAGAGGGTAAACATTTTGTTTGGGGATCTAGCAAAACACATCAGGTGGACCAATGAAAAGAGCCATATATGTGCAGCCATTAAATCAGCTAGCTCCCAGTAGTTTATTGCAGCTCCTGAATCTACCTAAGTATGCTTTTTAACAAAAGATACCAAGAGAAAAAAGTTAATTGAACTTTGAACTTGTTCAAAATTATATGCTCTCTCTGAATCAAGAAAGTTTAATTGTGATTTTACTGTTGCTTTAAGGGGCTGAGATCCTGCTACAAAGTGACAGTTGTTTTTACACTGTTTATATAAATATAGTTAAACATTCTTAAAAATGAATTTGACCAAAACGCATAATATCTATGGATGATTATTGAATTTAGCATATCATTTAATGTGAGCGGCTGGTACAAATCTATTTTGAAATTCAGCAATCGTTGAGAGTTCTAACTTTTTTTGTGAGAAAGTAGGTTTACATTTTTAAAAAAAATAAATTGACACCAATAATATCCATCGGTTAATAACGATAAAGGGTTATGAAACACAATTTTTTTTCTTTCATGATTCAGAAAATCTGTAGCCCTGAATAACGAGGGGTACAATTTGCGCATGCGCTAATTTGCAATTTAGTCTCTAGAAAATACAATTAATTAATGACTCAATTTATTGTATATCTCCGGAGCCATGATAGCTGGATTAAAAAATATATGCTGCAAATATAAGAAATTGTGATTCCCCATTCAAAACACGCAATCTATTAAAGTAAGTAATAAGTCCCAGATAATGGTTTTTTTTTTTAAAGTCTCTTAATTTTTATTGAATTTTTCAAGAAAAATAAAATACATTAAAATACATAAAAATTAAAATACATAAAGCAGTATGAATGTATACATACAAAGTTAGAAAGTAATACAATTTCCATAATATCATTGGGCTGTCTGACTCTGGTTATTATACATATGAAAATGTAAGTCGTTTAGGACATATATATTTGATGGAGTTCAATAATAATCCTGGTAGATTTGCATTATTCCGGGTTTTAACAAACATTATGAAACTGATCAACTGGTTCTTATAAATTAAATTGAATCTTTGATTTTAGGTGGACACTTCTAGTGAAGTTTAAGGATATAATGAGTTAGGGATGTGTTATAAAATGTGAGGCTGTTGATGGATGGATCCCAGAGTGTAATACAAATCTGTAGATTCTCATGTTTGCCAGTGTTTGAAGGTATTAACACTGAGAGAATCAGTTCATGCCGCATATGTTGCATATGTGTTAAGTTATAAGATTAAGGGCATAGGGAAAGAGCTTGTTTTTCATCCCTAAATAATTCCATATTAACGAAAAAGCCTCTCTTGCCTCTAAATAGTATGCTATTTGTTCTAGTTTCAAAGTGTAACTGACCAGGCCAACCCACTTTGTGGGTCTTGTGTTTTTTCCCAATATCTAGGTATTATTAGTTTAATTAGTATTTTGAATAGGGCACTATGAAATTAACATTGCTGTTTAGTGTTACCATTTAACAAAAAGATTATTGGGATTTCGGAATGGAGCAGTTTAATAGTTTATGTGTTATCAAATGTATGGTATCCCAGTATGGTTGAATAATCTGGCAATCTCATCATATATGCAGGAGAGTGCCCTTAGATCAACATCCTCTCCAGCATCTATTAGAGACATTTAGATATATTTGGTGTAGCCTTTCTGGTGTGTGGTACCATCATGATAGTAATTTGATATTAGTTTCTAGTGTTAAAACTAACATGGAGCTTTTGGCAGTTGTTAAGAGCATCCGTTGTTTTTCTTTTGAGTTAAATATGGTTTGGAGTTCTGTTTCCCATTTGGTCAAGTATAGTGGGTCAAGGGCAGGTTCTATATCCGCTAATAATTTGTGAAAAATAGACATTAAGTGTCGTGACAGTTTCCCTGTGCTACAAATCTGCTCAAATGTGGTTGTGTGGCGGAATATATATTTTTTTTTGGGTGTTAATATAGTGCCTAATCGGAAAGTTTGATACACAATGCATCAGGAAATAACCCAATTCTTCTTTGAGTTCAATCATGGCTTAAAAAATGGGATACTACTCAAGAAGTCCTGGGTGTTCGTAATCAAAGGTGCATTATCATACATTAAGTTTGGATTCCCTAATAATGGGGTCATAGGTGAGGGTATGGAGGATATTTTAGAATGGCTATGTAGGATAGTTGATGTAGGATAGTGTCCCAAACTTCAAGTTATTTAGTATCATAGTATTATCTTGAATTAAGGAGAGTCTATCTCTATGGCTGAGCCCACATAAGCTGCCTAGATTGTTAACATTTGCAAGGTCATCCTCTAAGTGAACCCACTTTTTCTCCTCCCCTTGTTAGTGCATATTCCATATGCAAACTAAATGGGAGGCTAGATAATAGAGAAGGAGATTGGGAATTTCCAGGCCTCCTTTCTCTTTAGGTCTATAAGATATTTTGCCATTCTAGGCCTTTGATCATGCCATATAAAATTGTTCAGGATAGATTGAGCTTCATTAAAAAAAATGTGAAAGGAAGTAACAAAGATACTGTTTGGTTATTTAGGGATAATAGCCATTTGTATAGCTACTACTATCATGTCCATTCCTGTTCCTTTAAGAGGCTTTACCATCTGCTACTCTGTCAGCTTATAAGCCCCCCCTCTACTCATTAACATTGCTAAGTGATTTTGCTACTGACACATATGTGTTATCAATCTCTTTCACTCAGCCCTTAGCTGCCTTCTTTTGAACTGTCAACAGTCTGAATTATTGCCACGTTCCTTATCTCTTCAGCTTAGCTTCTCCTCTCTGCAACAAACCTGAGTAACAGCTAATACAACTTTATAACTTCAGGAATTGACAGTTATACAAGCTAGACGCCTGATCCTAGCTGCAGCGTGACGTCATCAGCTCCGGCTGTTTGCATCTCTCCCTCTGCCTCTCTCAGCAGACACACCTGATTATATGGAGCAGCTTCACCTCTAAACAACTTCCTCTGCTCCTGGATTAACATCAGTTCTACTTTCTGTGTATCAGGTTGGGATCTCCAGGTACTGACTTTTACTTTTATTCTGGCTTAGCTATTACAGGGAGTGCAGAATTATTAGGCAAATGAGTATTTTGACCACATCATCCTCTTTATGCATGTTGTCTTACTCCAAGCTGTATAGGCTCGAAAGCCTACTACCAATTAAGCATATTAGGTGATGTGCATCTCTGTAATGAGAAGGGGTGTGGTCTAATGACATCAACACCCTATATCAGGTGTGCATAATTATTAGGCAACTTCCTTTCCTTTGGCAAAATGGGTCAAAAGAAGGACTTGACAGGCTCAGAAAAGTCAAAAATAGTGAGATATCTTGCAGAGGGATGCAGCACTCTTAAAATGGCAAAGCTTCTGAAGCGTGATCATCGAACAATCAAGCGTTTCATTCAAAATAGTCAACAGGGTCGCAAGAAGCGTGTGGAAAAACCAAGGCGCAAAATAACTGCCCATGAACTGAGAAAAGTCAAGCGTGCAGCTGCCAAGATGCCACTTGCCACCAGTTTGGCCATATTTCAGAGCTGCAACATCACTGGAGTGCCCAAAAGCACAAGGTGTGCAATACTCAGAGACATGGCCAAGGTAAGAAAGGCTGAAAGACGACCACCACTGAACAAGACACACAAGCTGAAACGTCAAGACTGGGCCAAGAAATATCTCAAGACTGATTTTTCTAAGGTTTTATGGACTGATGAAATGAGAGTGAGTCTTGATGGGCCAGATGGATGGGCCCGTGGCTGGATTGGTAAAGGGCAGAGAGCTCCAGTCCGACTCAGACGCCAGCAAGGTGGAGGTGGAGTACTGGTTTGGGCTGGTATCATCAAAGATGAGCTTGTGGGGCCTTTTCGGGTTGAGGATGGAGTCAAGCTCAACTCCCAGTCCTACTGCCAGTTTCTGGAAGACACCTTCTTCAAGCAGTGGTACAGGAAGAAGTCTGCAGCCTTCAAGAAAAACATGATTTTCATGCAGGACAATGCTCCATCACACGCGTCCAAGTACTCCACAGCGTGGCTGGCAAGAAAGGGTATAAAAGAAGAAAATCTAATGACATGGCCTCCTTGTTCACCTGATCTGAACCCCATTGAGAACCTGTGGTCCATCATCAAATGTGAGATTTACAAGGAGGGAAAACAGTACACCTCTCTGAACAGTGTCTGGGAGGCTGTGGTTGCTGCTGCACGCAATGTTGATGGTGAACAGATCAAAACACTGACAGAATCCATGGGTGGCAGGCTTTTGAGTTTCCTTGCAAAGAAAGGTGGCTATATTGGTCACTGATTTGTTTTTGTTTTGTTTTTGAATGTCAGAAATGTATATTTGTGAATGTTGAGATGTTATATTGGTTTCACTGGTAAAAATAAATAATTGAAATGGGTATATATTTGTTTTTTGTTAAGTTGCCTAATAATTATGCACAGTAATAGTCACCTGCACACACAGATATCCCCCTAAAATAGCTATAACTAAAAACAAACTAAAAACTACTTAAAAAACTTTTCAGCTTTGATATTAATGAGTTTTTTTGGGTTCATTGAGAACATGGTTGTTGTTCAATAATAAAATTAATCCTCAAAAATACAACTTGCCTAATAATTCTGCACTCCCTGTATTAATTCTGCCAGTTCCTGCTAACTAAGCTTAGTATAGTGTTTGCTATATACTATCACTAAGTTCACTTTTGGCAATACTAAGACAGTCTAAAAACATGTTAAAACATTTGTTTGCTTTATTCTTGTTATAGCCTGTCACACTATCATAATTACATTTACCAACTATTAATTCAACAGCTGATATCCAAGTATTTAATTCAGGCTAAATTGTTAATATCTTCCCTAGGGATATTGATACTTAATTTTGCTATAGCATAATCACTAAGCCTCAAACATGGATCCAGTTGAATTAACCAATCATGTTGCTGCACTCACTCAAGGAGTTGATACGTTAACACATGGTCTAAGGGAAATACAGCTTGAAAACCAAAATCTGAAAACTTGTCTCAATGATACTATAGCCCAGAGACAAAACAATGAAAATCTCCCTGAGCCTCAAGTATCACCGCCAGAAAAATTCTCTGGTAACCAGACAGTGTTCATGGAGTTTAAAAATGCTTGCCTTCTCCTTTTCCAGTTAAAAGCCAATGCTTACTCAACTTACCGCCAAAGAGTCTTAACTGTTATATCCTATCTCAGGGGTGAGCCCAGGACATGGGCAGACTCTTATTTTGAAAATCAAGATCCCATACTAGATTCCCTGGAACAATTCATTGATGCAATATCCTCTCTTTATGAGGATCCTTATAAACAAATAACCGCCGAATAAGCATTAAGGGCTGTCTGAAGAGCTGAAAGATGAATTGTCACAGATAGGAATTCCTGATTCCCTAGAGGCCTTATACACCTTATCCATAAGCATTGATAGATGCCTAAGGGAGAGGAGATCTGAAAACATCCTATAGACGGAGCTAGCAGAAGAACTCCCATACCTACCACTCACCAAAACACTTCTGCGGAAACTCCCAGGAAGAAAGGAACAGACATCGTTACCTTAACCTATGCATGTACTGCTCCTCTAAAGACCATGCAGTTAAGGATTGCCCTGTCCTTTGTAGGAACAAGACTGGTAAGCACAAACATAAGATGCAATGTCTAACCACTAAAATTCTAAACTCAACTTACCTTGTACTATCTCTACAGTGGGACCAGCAATGATTAACCCTTGAAGCCATTCTCAACACAGGAGCTTGTGGCAACTTCATAGATCAAAGACTTGTTAATTCTAATAAAATTCCTTTTTTCCTAAGCATAACCCTGTGTCTCTTAGTGTTATTGATAGTTCAAAATTAGTTCCCGGCCCTATAACCCATCAAATCGTACCACCCACTTCTAGTTACTACAAGCTCAGTTCATAAGGAATACCTCTCTTTAGACATTATACCCTCACCAATATTCCCTGTAGTACTAGGAATCAACTGGTTGAGATTTCATCAACCAGAATTAAACTGTAATGATCTTACTGTCACACTTACATCTAATTACTGCAACAATTCTTGCAACACATCTTCACTTGTATTACAGGTTTCAGTTGATTCCCTACCTGCACACTATGCCGATTTTAGGGATGTCTATGATAAAAAAAGAGGCTCAGATACTCCTTCCTTAAGGTAAGAGGTCTATAGGGCAGTCGTACGGCCTGTACGACTGCCCTATAGACCTCATACCTGGGGCTACCGTACCTTTTGGACATATCTATCCTATTTCTACACCAGAGCTTGCACACCTGAAAACTTACATTGATGAAAACCTCCAGAAAGGATTTATCCGACGTCAACCTCTCCAGCAGGGGCTGGCTTATTTTTAGTGAGGAATAAGGGCAGGTCTCTTAGGCCAATTATCGACTACAGGGAACTAAATAAAAGAACAATAAAAAATGTCTAAGTAATATCAAGAGAAATCTCCCTCCTCTTATGGATATTTTTTTTACTTTTTGGTCAAATTTCTGGCTACAAAATTAATCTAACCAAATCCGAACTCCTTGATAAAAAGGAGCATAACATTAAACTCCCATTCATTGAAACCTTGCAGATTATCTATCTTGGTATTACATTAAGTCATAATCCAGAGGAATGGTATAATCTAAATTTCCCTAGATGTTTTGTTGACTGTAAAAAAAATGGAGGAATGGGTAAATTTACCCATCTCGCTAACGGCCCGTATTATGTTAATTAAAACGATATTGTTTCCGAAATTGCTGTATTTGATACAGAATATCCCGATTCCTATTCATAAAGCTGACATAATCATGAATGATAAAGTTGCGGCTGGATTAGCTTTACCCAAAATACAATTTTATAGCTTAGCCACGCGGGCGAAGATCACAGTTGATTGGCTGACAGAGCAAGAACAAGTTACCTCAGTTGATTGGGAATCTTCCTTAGTTGCTCCCTTTCAATTAAACGTTATTCTGCATTGACCAATAACCTTACTTCCTTTGCTGGTTTTCTCTCTATTAACCTTCAAGAATATTATTATAGCTTGGCAAAAGCTCTGTGTCGAGGTGGAATGCTCCCCATATGTCTCAAAACTTCTACCTATTACAGGTAATCCGGATTCTTCACCTGGTCTTACAGATAGTATCTTTAGACAATGGTCTTATAAAGGCCTGAAATGTGTTACACAAACCCTAGATCCAGGTTTAGCCTCCTTTTCCTTTGCCGAGTTATCTATGCAATTTGGATTATCTAAAAGAGATTCTTATGCTTATTTGCAGATCAGACATTATGGCTCTGAATTAAAACAAAGATATGGTATGGACTGGTCACTTCAAGTTTTATAGACTAGGATTAATGCATATCAAATGGGCGTATATTCCATCTCTTCTTTTTATTCTCTGTTCAATCAATGCCCTTCTGCCGAGCAATTAGAATATATAGTTTCTAAATGGAGTAAAATCTTTGCTAATATAGATATTCTGCTAATAACGGACACTTTCAAATTAATAGAGAAAGCCTGGGTTCTGACGGCTTGGAGAGAGTCCCAGATTAAAATTAGTTTAATGGCATATTTGACCCCAGAGAGATTATCTAAGTGGTACAAGTCATGTATTTTGTGCTCCAGATGTAGTGCGCCTGCTGCAGATTTTTTTCATTGTTTCTGGGCCTGTCAGAAAATTAGGCAGTTTTGGGCTAAAGTAATGTACTGGATGAACTCTATTTTACAGCTAGATTTCTGTTTTCAACCGATGGAAATATTTTTTCTAGCTAAATTCCAAGGCACCCCCCAAAATTTTAAGCTAATTAACATTATCATTTTTCTGGCCCAGAATATCATTTTGAAATTGTGGAAGGCACAAGTAGCACCCAATCTGATTATATTGAAAAATGCTATGACGGTTCATTGTTTGGCAGAACAATGTAATTTACAGAATCCTAATGATGCCCAATTAATCTAATTCTTTAAATGCTGGGAAGTATATATTTTGTCACTGCCAATTTCTGCTCAATTGACACTAGTCAAACCCTTAATGAATACCACCTATGTCCAATTACAGATATATGCAGGCCATTTCCCTAGTGCATGGCTTGGTAATGTCTGAACGTCGGTTTTTGGAGTGTGGACAGATGTCGAGAGGGAGAGAGTGGGGGAGGCTGATGTGTGTTTCTTTTTTCTTTATTTTTTTTTCCCCTTCCCTTTGCAAGTGTTTGTTTTCTTATGCTTTTAGAAAATGACAAAAAGCAAAAGTAGAGAACTATGATTTCTATCTGTATTTGTACCTTTCGGGCCTGCTTGTCCTCCTTGTTTAAGATAATGATCTTTTATTTTTTATTTTGTGACATTTATGATTGTTGTATGAAAAAAAAATAGATACCCACTCCCTCTGATACCAGAGTTAATTGAGATATTACAAGGTTCGAAAGTTTACACAAAATTGGATTTGAGGGGCGCCTACAATTAATTAAATATGGGTTAGAGCAGGAGACGAATGGCTCACCGCATTCAGGACCAGATATGGTCTATACGAGTATACGGTGATGCCATTCGGTCTCTGCAATGCTCCGGCAACTTTCCACTTCAGAGACATATTGACATTTACATTTGTGTATTTCGACGATATCCTTATCTTTTCCAATTCCCTACAGGATTATATAAAACAGGTAAGAACTGTTCTATCCAGACTCAGATCTCATCAATTATATGCCAAATTGGAAAAATGTGTCTTCGATACTGAGGAAATATCTTTTTTAGATTATCATATCACACCAAATGGAGTCCAAATGCAATCAGATAAGGTAAAGGCGATAAAACTCTGGAATATCCCATCAACAAGGAAAGAGGTTCAGAGTTTCCTTGGGTTTTCTAACTACTACCGAAAATGTATAAAGAATTTTGCTCAGATAGCTAAACCACTAACTGATCTTACTAAGAAGATCCTATCTTTTAAATGGAATGATTAAGCACAAAAAGCATTTGATTTATTAAAAATCTAATTTACCTCAGCCCCTATCCTCCAACTACCTGTCTCCTCTCACCAGTTCATCTTAAAAGTTGATGCTTCGGACCATGCTATCGGGGCAGTACTTTCACAAAAGAAATCTTTCAAAGAACCCATCCACCCAGTTGCATACCTTTCAAGAGTATTGACAGCTGCTGAGCGCAACTACCCAGTAGGAGAAAAGGAACTTCTCGCCATCAAGGTATCATTCGATAACTGGCGTCATTTATTTAAAGGGACTTCCCTTCCGATCATCATTTATACAGATCATAAGAATCTGCAATACCTGCAAAATAATAGAACCTTGTCCTCCCGGCAATTAAGATGAAACCTTTCTAGGACGATCTTTCTAGGAAAGATGAAAGACCAACCTACGCAACTCAAGAAGGCTCTGTTATCCAAAGTAAGTGCTTTGCAGGACTCGCCATAGATGTCAATCAGACGTTCATCAACGATCAAGTTACAGATGTTTCCAAACCAGAACATCTGCTGCATCAAGATACCAATGTCCTCTTCTATTACAAGGACAGCATATATGTTCCAACGACCTATAGAACAGACATTCTAAAAACTTGTCATAATTCTCCATTAGCAGGACATTTGGGGTATCACAAGACTAAAGAATTGATTAGAAGATCCTATTGGTGGCCATCAATTAATTCTCATATTAAAGATTATATATCCTGTTGTCCCATTTACTCTACTCCCAAGGCATCAAGACAACATCCAGCTGGACTACTGCAATCTCTGCCTGTACCTAAAAGGCCCTGGAGCCAGATTTCCGTGGATTTCATTGTGGATCTTCATCAATCCTCTGGTTATAATACAATACTGGTGACAGTAGATTCATTTTCTAAAATGTCACATTTCTTACCTTATAGATGTTTGCCTACTGCACCAGAAACTGCTGAACTTTTCTTAGATAATGTAGTCAAACTACATGGCTTACCTGATGTTATAGTCACAGATCATGGATCTCAGTTTACATCCAAATTCTGGATGCATCTATTTAAAATACTTCAGATACAACAACGTCTCAGTACTGCTTACCATCCGCAGACGAATGGCCAAACCGAGAGGACCAACTAGTGGTTGGAGCAGTATTTACGATGCATATGTTCTCACACTCAAGATGATTGGGCTTCTAAACTCCCACAAGCTGAATTCTCTTATAATAATTCTGTCAATACCACTACCCAGTTCACACCTTTCTTCATTAACTATGGATTTAACCATCCTATCACCTGTTACCAAGCCCAGAAGCATCCTGCCCTACTTTTTCTGAACTCACCAATTCTATTGCTTAGACCTTAAACATTATTGAAGACAATATCAAACATGCTTAAACTCTACAAAAATGCTATTATGACCATACACATCTCCAACTTACGCCATAGGTGATTCGGGTCTGGCTCTCCTCAAAACATCTCAGGCTCCAGACTCCAAGTAGGAAACTTAGCAAATTATTTGTTGGACCTTTTAAGGTCCTTGCCATAAACAACCCAAACACTGTCACTTTCCAAATACCCAAGACTTATAAAATACATCCTACTTTCCATGTCTCCTTTGTTAAATCGTGTCTTATGAATCCTCCTTCCAACTCTTCTCAACCCTCGCCTCCTCCAGTCCCTGACAAGCAATACGAGGTTCATAGTATCCTGGTTCCCTGACGCTTTTGTGGTCAATTGCAGTACCTCATTCATTGGAGAGTAAATCCACAAACTCAGCAGCACTACCAGAGTAGTATACACTTCACTTTATTAGCACCATGAAGCAAAAGCAAAAAACCTAACGTTTCGGGCTCAAATGCCCTTAATCATATGACCTTATTTCAGTATACACGTCACCACAGGTGTAGCCATTTACTAATTTACCTGATCTCTCTACAACATTTTCAAATATAGGTGACACCTAGTGGCCTAAAGACAATGATACATGTTACAAATTAAAAACAAATCAATAATCACAAAAATACAACATGATGTGTGGCTGCTTATTACATACTGTAAATAAATTAGAATGTATCTAGGCAACACATTAGAATATATATATATATATATATATATATGACACCCCCTCCTCCCCCTGCATTTAGACCTCTGTAACACTTTGTTTTTTTAGCCTGTGTTTTAAGATATAATCTGTAAATTCCATTAAATTGGTCAGTATTGCTTCAGACTTGAAAAAGGAAGACACTATTCTGAAAGCTTGTCAACTTATAAATATATAGTTAGTCCAATAAAAAGTATCATTGCTCTATGCAATACTTTTGTTATTTATATATATATATATATATATATATATATATATATATATATATATATATATATATATATAAATGAGGCTTTTAACAGATGCATAGCAAATTTCAAGTAAACTATTACAGATAAACAGGGAATTTACAGGAAGAGATTAAAATCCAATTTACAATTCATACCTTTTGGATACATGCAGTCAAGTTTATAGATCCACATAGATTCGCTTTTTTTTAAGTAACAGTTCCCTATCTCCCCCTCTACGTGGGACAGGGATGTGGTCTATTATTATCTGAAATTTGAGTTGGGCAATAGTGTGGCCAGACATAAGAAAATGGTTAGAGACAGGGGCATTTAGGTCTTTACATCTCATATTCGATTTGTGCTGTCTAATCATATCCCTTATTCTTTGGGTGGTCTCTCCAATATACACCCAGCCACATGGACATTTAATTAGATACATGGCATAACATGTATTACATGTAAAAAAGCCATTTATTTTAAAGATCTTTCCTGTTAAAGGATGGAAAAATCTAGATCCCAGGGGTAACAACCCAAATTTTTCTCAGAAATATAACTTTGTTTTTGACGTTTACTGCTTATATCCGCTCTTACTAACTTATCTTTTAAGCTAGTGTTCTTACTTTAGGCCGGCATTGGAGTGTTGTCAAAGACTTGTATATCTAGATGACAATCTCTCAGCATAAACCAATATTTTCTAACAATTCTTTGTATATTAAAACTCTGATTGTTATATTCAGAGACAAAAATTATCCTATCATCCCTACTATCACCGCTACTTTTATCGGCTAATATATCTTCCTTAGCTTTTGATATTTCATTTTGTATCAATTCTGACAGGTAACCTCTAGCTTTAAATTTAATCCCCATTTCATCAAGTCTCCTATCTGAAAGACTTTTATCTGAGACAATCATTTTAACTCTTCTCATTTGGCTTCTTGGCAATGATTTTATTAACGTAGGTGGGTGGACACTTGTATAATGTAATAGACTGTTTCTATCCATACTTTTCCTGTATATGTCAGTCTTAAAGGTCCCAACCCTTCCTTATACACCAACGTATCAAAGAATTGTAATGTTCATCCCAGGTAAGGGCGAATTTTATATGTCTAGTAGCCATATTTAAGTCATTGACAAATTCAAGGAGGGATCCAATGTCTCCCCACCATATTCCAAAGATGTCGTCTATATAGCACCACCAGGTGGCGCCATATAGAAGAAATCTCTCATTCTGGTAAACAAATTTTATATAGTCATAAACAAATTAGCATAGGTCGGGGCGACATTGCAGTCCCTTTTATTTTCATGTAAAAACTGTACTCAAACAGGAAATAATCACAATAAAGGATCATGCTTAGAAGTTCTAACAAAAATTTTCATTGTTGGTCAGTATATACACTACTCATCGCAAGTATGTTTCTCACAGCTCCCAGACTGCTTTTGTGGTCTTATGAGGTATATAAACTGACCACATCGATGCTAAAGATAATACATCTTTCGGATATTTCAAGATTCTTCATTTTATTTAAAAAATCACCAGTATCTTTAACATATGAGGCTGACTGCTCTACAAAGCCCCTTAAAACTTTATCTAAATAGATAGAGATATTAGAGAAAATAGACTCTGTGCTAGTCACAATTGGTCTACCAGGTGGCTTATCGAGTTGTTTATGTACTTTGGGAAGTGTGTAAAACACAGGTATTATCCCATTATCAATATACAAAAAGCTTTAAGTTCAAAGATGTTGACATAACACCCATCCTGAATCTTTTTCACCACCTTAGACTACAGATGCGTGTATAGGGAGTGCACCAAACAGGGATATGTGTCCCCATGAGACGCTACTTTCCTAGCTAACGCTGCTCTTTTGTCAGGTTAAACACACCCCTAGCTGTGCCATAGGAACCAACTCATTCCCCACTGGTGGCGCAGCCTTTGCCTTATCTTGTGCTGCCACCAATTTTTTGATCATCTTAAACATTTCCTTTTGTCCCTTCCCCACTAAGCCCAGGTCGCCATCACTTTCAGAACCTGACTCACTAGAGGATGTTCCTAACTCAGCATTTGTGTTAGTGCTCAAAAGGTACTCACCGCTAGGTGCCAAAGGTAGCGCAGACAGCTTGCATTCCAGCAGTCTCCTGCCTGCTTGCTGACGCCATGTGCATATCTGGGCGGACTGTGGATGTGGGATGTGAGATTTGGGGAGTAATCTGGGTGAAAGAAGAGCCCCTGGGGGGGCCACCCACCATATTCACCCCTTGACCCACAGCCACATTCATTACTAAAGCTGCAGCAACAGTGCGTCTAATCATATCCTCATTGACACTAATCCCATAGCTAGCTGACACAGCCGTATGCACCATGCATATCTGGCCTCTCATAATTGTCAGCCCTATGGTTTATGCCCTGCGACGAATGACCATATGATCCCACAACATCCACTACTATTTGCCTGCGATTGCATCCATCAACCCTATTTCTCCTGTTTGCACTCTCATTCCCCACATTCAGCACTCCATTGCCAACATCGTCATTCCAGGTTAGTGTCCCCACTGCAGAGGCCCTTCTGGTTGCTTTGCGGCCCTCACTAACACCACCCCTCCCCCAGAAGCACCCTCTTCCACCCGGAACCTCATTAACTTACTGGGAGAACCCCAGGGCAAAGAGCAGCTTCTGCTGTAATATCTTCATTGCCTCCGCAAGCGACTGCGCTCCTCCCCACTTGATGACTCAGAGAGGGAGGTTGCGCGTGTAGCGTCATGCAAAGGGGCGGAGCCAATTGAGCCCTAGGCAGCATAGAGGCCTGCGAAAAGCCACTGCCCGACCCCCGCAGCATCCCCACCTGCCAAAGTACTACCTGGGGCGATGACTGCCGCAAGAGACTAGGCCAGGGAGAGGACGGTCGCTAGGGCCGTTGGGGGCAAGGCCTGCAGCTGTTGCCACGAGGCCTCCACGCCTGCAGCTGTCTCCTTTGGGCCTGTATGGGTGAGATCCCTGGACTGGGGAGTAGTGGGAGCTGCACTAACGGCAATCTCCTCATTCCCTGCGTGTGATGTGTAGGGGACCCCTAGTATCCCTGGGGTGTATACATTTGGGCCATGTGTATGCGACTGGGACGCAGGAGTGGCTGTCCTTTCCTGCAGGCCCAGTCCCCTCCTCACTGTTTGCCTGGCCTTAGCTATAGATCTAGCCGGGGTTTTGGGGGTACCACATCTTCCATGCCTGATCCTCCACTTTCTCTCATAGGTCCTCTCCTCCTGGCACCTCAACCCCCACCTCTCTATATATTTAATGGGGGGTACAGATTTCCTCCTAGCACGCTCCATTTCTTCAAACGCCAAGAACCAGAAGAAGAATTCTACAGAGAAAGTTCCCTTGAAGTCTGGACGCAGGAAGAAAGAGGCCTGCAACAAGAACCTATAAAGGTAAGCAGACACCCGCCCCCCAACTTGCAACACTATAACAAAAACACCTAGAACACTCCAGACTTGAAGTCAGTTATCCCTTAATTTTGCCACAGGCCCACTAGAGGGCCTTCCACTGTCAATCTCTTTTGCCCAACATTTGGTGTGTGTATATATATATATATATATATATATATATATATATATATATATATATATATATATATATATATATATATATATATATATATACTTTACTGTATATACACACATACACATAAATATATACAGATAGATATAGTGTATTATTTAAATATAATTAATTCCTAATGGAATATTGTTATTAATATTGAATGGGTTCACATATTATTTGTCTGCCTAATTTTGATGCTGTGTTGCAGAAATAACCATACGCCCAGAATGTGTTCCAGAGACTGGGTAGGTGTAAGAGCTTGATGCTGTAATCTGTATAATAAACTATGGTTACGTCTAAATTATAAAATTACTTTCAAATGTGTGTGTTTTGAACTGAGTGGGCGGAGCAGTTGAACAGAAGGTCGCCAATACTCCAGTAACCCGCTTACTTGCTCTGCTGCAAAGTGTCCCTAGATTTTTTTTTTTAAAATGTTGGCAATTATGGATACAGTTGTTTCAATGAATATCGCCACTTTCAGGAGATATTACGCATGCATAGTTGCTTTAAAAAATCAAAGAAAAAAGCTTAGAACACATATGCACACACAACCCCAAATCATGGCACACACACCCAAACTCAAAAGGGGCAGCTCATAGCTGTAAATGAATGCCATAAGCTCCCATTAAGGCTGTGCATGAATGCCTTGAGTAGGGTTTCCACCTCAACCATGTTTTGCTGAACACTTATGTGCTACACATGCTGCAGGGTATGCAGGGAGGAACATGAATAGTGCTGTCCGGGATCACTATGTGCTATCCAGGGGTGCAATTCATAGGCCCCTCTGCACACCCTGCAGCATGTATAACTCATATATGTCCAGGAAAACATGTCTGAGGTGGCAACCATAGCATTGAGACATCTCTTAAAGGGTTTGTGTACCATGAAACATTTCTTTAAGGCTGTGGGTGAAAACTGTGAGCTGTCTTTTTCAAGCTGTGTGTTTTTCTGCAGTTTTTTTCTCCATAAGACTGTGGGGGTTTTTTGGGGTTTTTTTTGCTGTGGTTATTAACCCCTTAATGACCGCAGCACTTTTCCATTTTCTGTCCGTTTGGGACCAAGGCTATTTTTACATTTCTGAGGTGTTTGTGTTTAGCTGTAATTTTCCTCTTACTCATTTACTGTACCCACACATATTATATACCGTTTTTCTCGCCATTAAATGGACTTTCTAAAGATACCATTATTTTCATCATATCTTATAATTTACTATAAAAAAATTTATAAAATATGAGGAAAAAATTGAAAAAAACACACTTTTTTAACTTTGACCCTCAAAATCTCCTACACTTCAACAACTACCAAAAAACTCCCATGCTAAATAGTTTCTAAATTTTGTCCTGAGTTTAGAAATACTCAATGTTTACATGTTCTTTGCTTTTTTTGCAAGTTATAGGGCAATAAGTACAAGTAGCACTTTGCTATTTCCAAAAAATTTTTAAAAAAATTAGCGATAGTTACATTGGAACACTGATATCTGTCAGGAATCCCTGATTAACCCTTCACATATATATATTTTTTAAAAGAACACAACCTAAGGTATTAAACATGGAGTATTTTGACTCTTTCCATGCAACTATTTTACCACCAATCTATGCCAAAGTTTGAAAAAAAAAAAAAAATGGTGATTTTTTGACAAAATAGCAATTCAAGAATACATTTACTGAGAACGTTAAGGGTTACTGCCAAATAACACCCCAATATGTCTTCAGCAGCATCTCCTGAGTACAGTGATACCACCCATGTATAGGTCTGTTGGGTTCTCTGGGGGCTAAAAGGCCTTATTTTTAGGGGGCGCATTCCAGTTTTTTAATTTGGAATTTTCACATCTGTCGTCATGCACCCATGTCCTATTTGGGACATTTCTGAAGCCGGACAATGCAAATTACCCCCATCAAACCATATATTTTTAAAAAGTAGACACCCTAGGGTATTTCAAATGCTGGTATTTTAACACTTTGCATGCACTAATTCAACCACCAGTCTTTGTCAAACTTTTGGGTAGTCATTTTGGTGTGTTATTTTTCACACGCATTGTACTTTAGGCATGGATTCTCAGTTCCTGTTATATGTTACTGACCAAAAACACCTCAATATGTGTTCAACAACAACTTCTGAGTACAGTGATACCCCCCATGTATAGGTGTGTCGGGTTCTCTGGGGGCTAAAAGGCCTTAATTTTAGGGGGCGCATTCCAGTTTTTCAACTTGGAATTTTCATATCTGTCATCATGCACCCATGTCCTATTTGGGACATTTCTGAAGCCGGCCAATGTAAATTACCCCCATCAAACCATATATTTTTGAAAAGTAGACACCCTAGGGTATTTCAAATGCTGGTATTTTAACACTTTCCATGCACTAATTCAACCACTAGTCTTTGTCAAACTTTTAGGTAGTCATTTTTTTGCATTATTTTTCACACACATTGTACTTTAGGCATATATTCTCAGTCCCTGTTATGTGTTACTGCCAAGAAAAACCTCAATATGTATTCAACAACATCTCCTGAGTACAGTGATACCCCCCATGTATAGGTGTGTCGGGTTCTCTGGGGGCTAAAAGGCCTTAATTTTAGGGGGCGCATTCCAGTTTTTCAACTTGGAATTTTCACATCTGTCATCATGCACCCATGTCCTATTTGGGACATTTCTGAAGCCGGCCAATGTAAATTACCCCCATCAAACCATATATTTTTGAAAAGTAGACACCCTAGGGTATTTCAAATGCTGGTATTTTAACACTTTCCATGCACTAATTCAACCACTAGTCTTTGTCAAACTTTTAGGTAGTCATTTTTTTGCATTATTTTTCACACACATTGTACTTTAGGCATATATTCTCAGTCCCTGTTATGTGTTACTGCCAAAAAAAACCTCAATATGTATTCAACAACATCTCCTGAGTACAGTGATACCCCCCATGTATAGGTGTGTCGGGTTCTCTGGGGGCTAAAAGGCCTTAATTTTAGGGGGCGCATTCCAGTTTTTCAACTTGGAATTTTCACATCTGTCATCATGCACCCATGTCCTATTTGGGACATTTCTGAAGCCGGCCAATGTAAATTACCCCCATCAAACCATATATTTTTGAAAAGTAGACACCCTAGGGTATTTCAAATGCTGGTATTTTAACACTTTCCATGCACTAATTCAACCACTAGTCTTTGTCAAACTTTTAGGTAGTCATTTTTTTGCATTATTTTTCACACACATTGTACTTTAGGCATATATTCTCAGTCCCTGTTATGTGTTACTGCCAAAAAAAACCTCAATATGTATTCAACAACATCTCCTGAGTACAGTGATACCCCCCATGTATAGGTGTGTCGGGTTCTCTGGGGGCTAAAAGGCCTTAATTTTAGGGGGCGCATTACAGTTTTTCAACTTGGAATTTTCACATCTGTCATCATGCACCCATGTCCTATTTGGGACATTTCTGAAGCCGGCCAATGTAAATTACCCCCATCAAACCATATATTTTTGAAAAGTAGACACCCTAGGGTATTTCAAATGCTGGTATTTTAACACTTTCCATGCACTAATTCAACCACTAGTCTTTGTCAAACTTTTAGGTAGTCATTTTTTTGCATTATTTTTCACACACATTGTACTTTAGGCATATATTCTCAGTCCCTGTTATGTGTTACTGCCAAAAAAAACCTCAATATGTATTCAACAACATCTCCTGAGTACAGTGATACCCCCCATGTATAGGTGTGTCGGGTTCTCTGGGGACTAAAAGGCCTTAATTTTAGGGGGCGCATTCCAGTTTTTCAACTTGGAATTTTCACATCTGTCATCATGCACCCATGTCCTATTTGGGACATTTCTGAAGCCGGCCAATGTAAATTACCCCCATCAAACCATATATTTTTGAAAAGTAGACACCCTAGGGTATTTCAAATGCTGGTATTTTAACACTTTCCATGCACTAATTCAACCACTAGTCTTTGTCAAACTTTTAGGTAGTCATTTTTTTGCATTATTTTTCACACACATTGTACTTTAGGCATATATTCTCAGTCCCTGTTATGTGTTACTGCCAAAAAAAACCTCAATATGTATTCAACAACATCTCCTGAGTACAGTGATACCACCCATGTATAGGTGTGTTGGGTTCTCTGGGGGCTAAAAGGCCTTATTTTTAGGGGGCGCATTCCAGTTTTTCAACTTGGAATTTTCACATCCCATGCACCCATGTCCTATGTAGGACATTTCTGAAGCCGGCCAATGTAATTTACCCCCATCAAACCATATATTTTTGAAAAGTAGACACCCTAGGGTATTTCAAATGCTGGTATTTTAACACTTTCCATGCACTAATTCTTTGTCAAACTATTAGGCAGTCATTTTTTGTGTGTTATTTTTCACACACATTGTACTTTAGACATGAATTCTCAGCTCCTGTTATGTGTTACTGCCAAAGAAGACCCCAATATGTGTTCACCAACATCTCCTGAGTACAGTGATACCACCTATGCATAAGTTTCTTGGCTTGTTCGGGGGGTGTAATGCCAAATGTCCAACATGCGTTTGTGATTTTTTTTTCACATTTAACATATTTTCTTTGCCTATTGTCTTTTTGGGGGTATTTTAACATACCCCAATTTATTTGTTTCCATGAATGTGCATATTTTTGAAATGTTGACACCCCAAGGTATTGTATATGGTGTGCTTTGATGCATTTGAAGTAACTGTTTTAGCTAAAAAAATTGGAGAAAGTGTATGGTGGCATTTTTTCAATTTTCATTTTTACACACACATTGCTTTTTGACTATGATTTAGGAGAGACTGTTGTAAGTTAGTGCAAAAAAATACTTCAGGTTGTTTTCTGCTAGGCACCCTGAGTACACCTATGCCCCCCATGCATAGGTTTGCCAGGATTTTGGGAAGGTTATGTTACAATTTTATGACTTGTGATTTTAGTTATTAAGTGAGAGTATTTCTTCTGATAGGCCTATCTTTAGTTTGGGGCCTATTGTAAACCCCACTTTTATTTATTGCCATGAATGTGCATATTTTTGAAATGTTGACACCCCAAGGTATTGTATATGGTGTGCTTTGATGCATTTGAAGTAACTGTTTTAGCTAAAAAAAATTGGAGAAAGTGTATGGTGGCATTTTTTCAATTTTCATTTTTACACACACATTGCTTTTTGACTATGATTTAGGAGAGACTGTTGTAAGTTAGTGCAAAAAAAATACTACAGGTTGTTTTCTGCTAGGCACCCTGAGTACACCTATGTCCCCATGCATAGGTTTGACAGGGGTTTTTGTAAAAAAAAAAAAAAAGAACAGCCCCATTTTAGAAAAAAAAATATATTAGTGAAATGTAAAAATCTGGCACATTAAAAGTAAAAAAATAACAAAAAATTTAACAGTAAACATAACAAAAAAAAAATAACAGCAAATTTATTTATTTTTTAAAAATTGACCATTGTATGGTACCGCTTGAAGCAGTCCCCAATGCAGAGTCCAGGCTGTCCAGGGCAATCAGGACAGTGATATACAGTGTCCCTTCTCTGCCCCCTCTTGGTACAGACTCTGCATTTTTTTTGTGGTCTCTGCTTTGCGGCAGTAGGGGGGATTTTAAAAATAAAATGAGTAGCCCCAACTCTGCTCTCTCCCATCACCGCCCGGGGAGCAGGTGCATCATGGTACAAAATCCCCGAAATGATCTGGAGCTGAAATTGTAAAAAAGTCAGTTTCATTCCGGGGTTTGCTTTTTTGAACAACAAAAAAGCGTTGTGGGTTGCAATCTGCATTAGGTAAATTGCAACCTTTTTGTACCAGGCCCTTGTCTTCCGCATAATTAGGTAGGGCTGCAGCAGCTGATCTGCCAGATCAACCCCACCCATATGCCGGTTATAAGATTTGATGCACACTGGCTTCCTTATGATCTCAGCTCTGCCACGTACAGAGACCGCCACCGTCCTCTCTGTGTGGATGGTGGTAAGAAGGTATACATCCTTCTTGTCTCTGTACTTCAGTGCCAACAGCTCCTCTTGGCGCAGAGCAGAGGTCTCCCCCCTTCGTAGCCGGGTGCGTACAAGTTGTCCTGGGAAACCTTTGCGGTTCTTTTTAATAGTACCGCAAGCTACTGTATCAAAGCAATACAGTAGCTTGAACAAAAGGACACTTGTATAAAAATTGTCTAAGTACAAGTGATACCCTTTGTTCATTAGGGGTAATATCAGGTCCCAGACAATCTTGCCAGTGGTTCCCATATGTTCTGGGCAACCTGGAGGGTCAAGGTGGCTATCCTTTCCCTCATACACCCGGAAGGCCTGAGTATACCCAGTCTCGCTCTCACAGAGCTTATACACCTTTACCCCATACCTGGAGCGCTTGGAAGGAATATACTGCTTGAATCCCAGCCTTCCCTTATACTTCATCAGGGATTCATCAACGCATATATTCCTTCCAGGTGTATAAGCCTCTGCAAACCTGGCAGAAAAGTGGGTAATCAGGGGGCGGATTTTATACAGCCTGTCAAATTGGGGATGCTCCCTAGGGGGGCACAGGCTGTTGTCGCTGAAGTGCATGAAATGAAGAATCATTTCATATCTCTGCCTCGACATACTCTGGGAGAAAATGGGGGTAGAGCAGATGGGGCTACTGCTCCAGTAGGAGCGAACGGAGGGTTTCTTTATGATGCCCATCAGCATAGTCAATGCCCAGAATTTTTTAAATTCTGGCACATTGATGGGGGCCCATTGCTGCTTTGCCAAATATGTTTCAGGCTTTGCAGCACGGTACTGATGGGCATATAAATTAGTTTGGGCGACAATGTTCCCCAATACATCATCACCCAGAAACACCTCCAGAAACTGTTGGGGGCTAAAACCTGCCACATCTATATTTATGCCAGCATTTGCTGTGAAGGGTGGGATATCTGGCCTCTGGAGATGAGGCGTTACCCACTCTTCAGCGGCAATGGCAGCAACACGCCTTCTTCTAGCAGGGGGGCTGGCAGGGGGGCTAGCAGGGGGGCTGGCAGGGGGGCTAGCAGCCACAGATACATCACTATCAGTTGAGACTGCATCTAATGATGTATCTGAGCATATGGCAGGGTCAAAATTGGGGTCTGAGTCAGACATAGAGGCATCTGACTCTGACGCAAGGATGGCATACGCCTCCTCAACACTATATCTTTTCTGTGACATTTTTGTATCTGTCACAGAAAACCAAAATTAATTAATTAACTAAATGGCCTTTGGTTTTTTTTTAAAAAAAGTACAGCTATGCTAATGCCAGTGATTTATAGCGATCACTGGCAAGCTAGGGGTTAAATACTCTTTAAATTAAATTAACTAAATGGCCTTTGGGTTTTTTTTTAAAAAAGTACAGCTATGCTAATGCCAGTGATTTATAGCGATCACTGGCAAGCTAGGGGTTAAATACTCTTTAAATTAAATTAACTAAATGGCCTTTGGGTTTTTTTAAAAAAAAAGTACAGCTATGCTAATGCCAGTGATTTATAGCGATCACTGGCAAGCTAGGGGTTAAATACTCTTTAAATCAAATTAAATTAGCTAAATGGCTCTGAAAGGAGCGTTTAGGTTTTTAAAAAATTACAACAACAAAAATTAACCCCTAAAAAAATGCACAGACAGCAAAAATGTAGAGCTATGCTAATGCCAGTGATTTATAGCGATCACTGGCAAGCTAGGGGTTAAATACTCTTTAAATTAAATTAAATTAGCTAAATGGCTCTGAAAGGAGCCTTTGGTTTTTTAAAAAAATACAACAACACAAATTAACCCCTAAAAAAATTCACAGACAGCAAAAAAGTACAGCTATGCTAATGCCAGTGATGTATAGCGATCACTGGCAAGCTAGGGGTTAAATACTATTTAAATTAAATTAAATTAGCTAAATGGCTCTGAAAGGAGCGTTTAGGTTTTTAAAAAATTACAACAACAAAAATTAACCCCTAAAAAATGCACAGACAGCAAAAAAGTACAGCTATGCTAATGCCAGTGATGTATAGCGATCACTGGCAAGCTAGGGGTTAAATAGTCTTTAAATTAAATTAAATTAGCTAAATGGCTCTGAAAGGAGCCTTTGAGTTTTTAAAAAAAAAATACAACAACAAAAATTAACCCCTAAAAAAATGCACAGACAGCAAAAAAAAGTGCAGCTGTGCTACTGCCAGTGATTTCTAGTGATCACTGGCAAGCTAGGGGTTAATGGCTCTGAAAAGAGCCTTTGGATTTTAAATTTTTTAACAAATAAAAGAAATAAATCTCTCTCTGCTAAAATACAGGTCTCTCTCTTTCTCCAACAAAATGGCAAGTGAGGAGAGGGAGGGAGATCCACACTGATCAGAGTCAATATTTACAAATATTGACATGATCAGACAAATGGGGTATTTTATTATTATTATTTTTTTTTTCTAAGAAGGCTCAGATTGGGTGACCCTAGCTTGCCCCTATGGTGAGACAGGCTAGGGACACCCCCAGATGCCCCATGATGCACCGGGCATCGCCATTTTGGAAGCCTCATGGGGGAGGGGGGGGGCGCTATATGTGGGGCTTTTTAATTTTATATATTATTTTTTTTTTTACATTTTTTATTTTATTTATATACTAACTAAGTGCCTCGACCCACCGAGGCACTTAGCACACTAGCAGAGCATCGGAAGCGTGTCCGATCGCTTCCGATGCTCTGCTGCACTGCCGGGCTCCACGTGGAGCAAAACCGGAAGTGATCACTCAAGGGGGAGTGATCGCTCCGGTCCCGGCACTCCGTAACAGCACTGCAGGGATGCCCAGACATCGAGGCATCCCTGCAGTACTGTAATAGTGCCTGGAAGCGATCTTGATCGCTTCCAGCACTCACTTTAGCCGAGGACGTGCAGGGTACGTCGTCAGGCGTTAACTGCCTTTTTTTTTCAGACGTACCCTGCACGTCCTCGGTCACTAAGGGGTTAAATAAAAGAATGTGTGTATTGTATGTGTTTGCCAGCCCTTTTAAGACTGAGTACCAGACATCCTAACCTGCAAAAACTCATTTCAGGAAGGTGGCTTCACCTGCTACTGCGCCGCAACCCCCCCTCTCAGTTATATATTGGACACCTTGAAACCCTAAATAAGATAGAGACTTATCATTAAAGTAGCTTCCCGCTAAAGTCACATAAAAAAGTAGCTTTATTGCACAACCACATACAACAAACCTATTTTCCAGTGATCGTACGCTTGTTGGATGCTTAAATATTTTAGAATACGAAGTTTAATTACGTGCAGTAAATAAGGTAGCATTTGTGTTTTATTTTATTAAAATCAGTGGGGGCTTTTTGGTTACTGATGCTTTGAGGGTTCTATAACTTCCCAGCAACTAAAGGCATTCCTTAAAAAAAGAAAAACTTTTATGGATTTGGGCCACATTGGTTCATGGTACTTGGAGTTTCAGGGAGATTGCATTCCATTTGCTGGCATCAGGGAGCCGCTATTAGAATCAGGGAGACTGAGTCCCTGAACTTCAGGGAGAGTTGGGATGTCTGGAATGCATATGGTGTGATTTGTTCCTTTAAGGTTGTTGTGCTACTGTACCATTAAGACAGTGTGCATGTGATATGACCTCTCTTTTTAAGACTGTGTGCACCGTGTGTTTGTGAATGCTGTGATTTGTCCCTTTAAAACTGTATTTGGTATACAATAAGGCTGTGTTCACTGTGCGAGTGCATTTGTCCTTTCAAGACTGTGGGGCCAATTTATCACAGCCCAAAAGGGGCTGTATACCCCTATTTTTGTGCAAGCCTTCAGGTTCGCCGCAACAGGAGTTAAGAAGCAGCGGTGTTAAGAGCACTGCTCCTTAACTCGTCCGCCACCTCTGAGGTGGCGGACAGTAACACACCCGATCGTATACGATCGGGTTGATTGACACCCTGGCCACGAATCTGCTGGGGGCAGTATTGCACAAGCAGTTCACCAGAACTGCTTGTGCAATGATAAATGCGTATGCTGTTGGCATTTATCGATGTCTGGCAGACATGATCCACTACAGCGGATCATGTCCACCAGACACTTGATAAATCGGTCCCTGTGTGTTGTCTGTGTTTGTGCATGGTGTGACCTGTCCCTTTAAGGCCTGTGTTGTGCATGGTGTGACCTGTCCCTTTAAGGCCTGTACCTTTAAAATTCTGTGCATGTGTATGAGTTGTCCCTTTAAAGATTTTGTGCCTGTCTCTTTAATACTGTGTTCCTTTAAATCTCTGTGCACTTGGGTGCTTCATGAGTCCCAGTACTTAAAGGGTTACTAAAACAATTTTTTTTCTCTCATGATTCAGATAGAGCATGCAATTTTAAGCAACTTTCTAATTTACTCCTATTATCAATTTTTATTTGTTCTTTTGGTATCTTTATTTAAAAAGTAGGAATGTAAAGCTTAGGAGCCGGTCCATTTTTGGTTCAGAATCTAGGTTACCTGCTTAATGGTTGGCTGAATGTAGTCACCAATAAGCAAGCACTATCCAGGGTGCTGAACCTAAAATGGACAGGCTCCTAAGCTTTACATTTATACATTTTAAATAAAGATAGCAAGAGAACAAAGAAAAATTGATAATAGGAGTAAATTATTAAGTTGCTTAAAATTGCATGCTCTATCTGAATCATGAAAGAAAACATTTGGGTTTAGTATCCCTTTAACAGTCCCAATTGTGTAACACATGTGAAAGTGATAGTATCATAAACAAATTTTGTCAGAGATTGATTTTTGTTCCTGCTGCAGTAAGGCATGCTGTACCTAAGGAAGCCTAGAAGATCTATTAGGCCTTAAAGAAACATGAAACCAAAAATGTTTCTTTCATGAATCAGAGAATATATTTTCCAAATTACTTCTAGTATTAAAGGGCCATGATACTCAAATGTTTAAACACTTGAAAGTGATGCAGCATAGCTGTAAAAAGCTGACTAGAAAATATCACTTGAACATCTCTATGTAAAAAATATAAGATATTTTACCTCAAAAGTTCCTCAGTAGCCACATCCCATTGTAAAGGACTTCTAAGCAGCAAATCAGTAAGTCTGTCCTGGGACAGCGGAAGGAGCGAGCATTCGTGCACTCTCATGTTATTTCCCTATTCAGCTTAAGGAAGTTTACTATGAAATCTCATGAGAGTTAAGTGAAATCTCATGAGATCACAGTAAAAGAGTTCATGACCTCAGCACTGCTGATGCTGATTGGCTGTTTTTTTACCTGCAGCTGGGAGTATAACTTTTTACACAGAACTTACTCTGCTGAGCTGAGGAAGTTGTGAGGTAAAATATCTTCCTTAGAGATGCTCAGGTGATATTTTTCTGTGAGCTTTTTACAGTTATACTGCATCAGTTTCAAGTGATTTAGCATATGAGTATTATGTCCCTTTAATTTTGCTTCATTGCCATAGTATCCTTTGCTGAAGGGGCACCAATGCATAAGTGGGAGCTAGCTGAACACATTGATAAGCCAATCATAAGAGGCATTTCTGTGCAGCCACCAATCAGCAGTTAGCACCCAGCTTCTGAGCCTACCTATGTATTCTTTTCAACAAAGGATACCAATAAAACTAAGTAAATTGCACAATAGAAGGTAAATTGGAAAATAGTTTAAAATTGTATGCTCTATCTCACTGGTTTTCAAACCTGTACTCAGGCCTCCCTAACCGGCCACATTTTGAGGATATCTGAACTGGAGCACAGGTGAAACAATCAGCTGATTAGTAAATATGATTACTTTACCTGCTCTCTTCCAAGGTAATCCTGAAAACCTGGCCTGTTCGGGAGGCTTGAGGACAGGTTTGAAAACCAGTGCTCTATCTGAATCATAAACTTTTGGGTTTCTTGTCCCTTTAATGTATGAAGAGGAGTCCAGGGGGCCCATTTATCAAGCTCAGGATGGAGCTTGAGGGCCTGTGTTTGTGGTGAGCCTGCAGGCTCGCCAGACACACCAGTTATGAAGCAGCGGTTTAAAGACTGCAGCTCCATAACTTGTCCGTCTGCTCTGAGGAGGCAGACAGACATTGCCGCAATTCAACCCGATTGAGTATGATCGGGGTGATTGACACCTCCTACTGGCTGCCAATCTGCAGGGGGCGGCGTTGCACCAGCAGTTCACAAGAGCTGCTGGTGCAATGCTGAATATGGAGAGCCTATTGCTCTCTGCATTCAGTGAGGTCCGCCAGACCTTTGTTAAATAGGAGCCCAGGAGAGAGAAGCCTGGTACTAGTCTGAAGAATACACAGACTTGTGTTTGACCCTCAAAGACTGTCAGGTGTTCATTTAAAGGGACATGAAACCAAATGTTTTTGTTTCATAATTCAGATAGACCATAACATCTTAAACAACTTTACAATTTACTTTTATTATCTAATTTGCTTTGTTCTCATAGTATCCTTTGTTGAAAACAATACCTATGTAGGCTTAGGAGCTGGGATCTAGCTGCTTATTGGTAGCTGCACATTTATGACTTTTGTGATTGGCTTACATATGTGTTCAGCTAGCTCCCAGTAGTGCATTGTTGCTCCTTCAATAAAGGATACCAAGAGAATGAAGTATATTGATAATAGAGGTAAATTGGAAAGTTGTTTAAAATTGCATGCTGTATCTGTATAATAAAATTAAAATTCTGGGTTTCTTTTCTTTTTAAGGCTGTCTGCCTTGGGTGTGTGTGCATCTCTATCATTAAGATTGTGTGTGTGTGTTTGTGGTGTCAGCTATCCCTTTAAAGGATGTGAAAGAGCGTGTGCATGTCTGTCCTTTAACCCCTTAATGACCGAGGACGTGCAGGGTACGTCCTCAAAAAAAAGGCAGTTAATGCCTGAGGACGTACCCTGCACGTCCTCGGTGTGGAAAGCAGCTGGAAGCGATCCTGCTCGCTTCCAGCTGCTTTCCGGTTATTGCAGTGATGCCTCGATATGGAGGCATCCTGCAATAACACTGTCTGGCCATCCGATGCAGAGAGAGCCACTCTGTGGCCCTCTCTGCACCGGACATCGATGGCCGGTATCGTTGGTGGGTGGGAGCCGACTTGGGAGGCGGGTGGGCGGCCATCGATGGGCCGGGTAATGTAGAGGGGGGCGGGATCGGGGGCAGGGCTGATGGGGGCGCGCACGGGCGCGCGCGCGTGCACGGGGGGCGGCGGGCGGGCGCGTGCACGGGGCGGGAGCGGGTGGGAACGCTACACTACAGAAACTATAACTTATTAAAAGTTTGAAAAATGCTGTATTAAAATTATAATATATATAAATCGGAGGTATCTAGGAGGGGGTGGGGGGTTGGTCTTTGCTGGGGCAGGGAGCTACACTACAGAAAAGGGGAAAAAATAAAAAATATCAGTCATTTTATTCTAAACTGGGTACTGGCAGACAGCTGCCAGTACCCAAGATGGCGGCCATTAAGGCAGAGGGGGAGAGTTAGAGAGCTGTTTGGTGGGGGATCAGTCAGGTTGGGGGCTAAAGGGGGGTCCTACAGAGCAGCATATGTAAATATGCCTTTTCTTAAAAAAAAAAAAGCCCAAATATTGCTTTTATTTTAGTACTGGCAGAGTTTCTGCCAGTACTTAAGATGGCGGGGACAATTGTGGGGTGGGGGAGGGAAGAGAGCTGTTTGGGAGGGATCAGGGGGTCTGATGTTTCAGGTGGGAGGCTAAGCTCTACACTAAAGCTAAAATTAACCCTGCAAGCTCCCTACAAGCTACCTAATTAACCCCTTCACTGCTAGCCATAATACGCGTGATGCGCATTTAGCGGCCTAAGTACCAAAAAGCAACGCCAAAGCCATATGTGTCTGCTATTTCTGAACAAAGGGGATAACAGAGAAAAATTTACAACCATTTATGCCATAATTGCACAAGCTGTTTGTAAATAATTTCAGTGAGAAACAAAAAGTTTGTGAAAAAGGGAACTTTTTTTTTTATTTGATCGCATTTGGCGGTGAAATGGTGGCATGCAATATACCAAAATGGGCCTAGATCAATACTTTGGGTTGTCTGCTACACTACACTAAAGCTAAAATTAACCCTACAAGCTCCCTACAAGCTCCCTAATTAACCCCTGCACTGCTGGGCATAATACACGTGTGGTGCACAGCGGCATTTAGCGGCCTTCTATTTACCAAAAAGCAATGCCAAAGCCATATATGTCTGCTATTTCTGAACAATGGGGATCCCAGAGAAAAATTTACAACCATTTATGCCATAATTGCACAAGCTGTTTGTAAATAATTTCAGTGAGAAACCGAAAGTTTGTGAAAAAGTGAACGATTTTTTGTATTTGATCGCATTTGGCGGTGAAATGGCGGCATGAAATATACCAAAATTGGCCTAGATCAATACTTTGGGATGTCTTCTAAAAAAAAATATATACATGTCAAGGGATATTCAGGGATTCCTGAAAGATATCAGTGTCCCAATGTAACTAGCGCTAATTTTGAATAAAATGGTTTGGAAATAGCAAAGTGCTACTTGTATTTATGGCCCTATAACTTGCAAAAAAAGCAAAGAACATGTAAACATTGGGTATTTCTTTTTTTTTTTTTTTTTTTTTAAATATTTTTATTGAGAGCACAGATGGGGTACAGAAAAAAGAAAAAGGTGAAGACAATAACAATGGGGAACAGTCTCAATATAATAACAATAAAAGAAATATCTGTCATGGCGTTCCCTTCAAAAGAAAGGGGAATACCATGAGACAAAAGGAGAAATCCAGCAACCATACATTAAACAAGTCATAACAATCGACTCTGTAGCTAGGATAAACTGGACTCTTCACTCTCTGTCCCAACTATGTCTTCCAATATGTCTCATCTGTGAACTTATTTTCTAATAAAGATTGCTACACAACACATAAAACTAAAAAAAAGAAAAAGAAAAGAACGAGGAGAAAAAAAAAAAAAAAAAAAAAAGATAAAAAAATTAGATACGCAAAGATTTGTGTATTCTTATCAGCCTTCGAGTTTACAGTCGCATTCAATTCTCTAAAGTAATAACTTATTATACCTGTGGCAATTCCCCTCTTAGTATTGCATTCATAACATATTCTGTTGATCTTAACGGGTAAATAATTTTCTTCTGTATATCTATTGCCTGGGAGTATATAAAAGTTTCCCACTTTTTAAAGAAAGTCTCGACTTCCTTACTTTTATCTTGTTCTATCAGACATTGTTCTAGTGTCATTTGTTTAAAGATAAAATTACTCACTTCTGCTATGGATGGTAGTTTTTTTGAGATCCAGGTTCTCAGCAATAGAAACCTTGCCACCCCTATCACTAGTTCGATAAATAATTTATTTTTTATTCTGGAATCTGCCTGAAATAGGAAAAAGACTGTATCTCGGGAGATTGATATCCCTGTTTTTACTATCCTTGAGAGTAGAAAACTTATTTTATTCCAATACTGCCTAACTAATGTACATTCCCAAAAATAGTGTATGATATCGGCCCCACTGTTACCACATTTCGCACATTTATCCTTAATTTGGCTATTCCATCTTGACATAGCACATGGTGTCAGGTATGTTTGATTGAGTAGGAAGATATGTGCTTCTCTAAAATTAGTAGCAGTGAAGATCTTATTTATTTTATTAATACTGTTATATATACGATCTTCATTACATTCTCTAAACCCCTTCAGTTGCCATTTTTTGACGATAAGATTTAAGTTTAAACTACCCTCCTGTCTCAGAGCTTCATTGTACCATTTTCTAATCGAGAAGTCTCCTGCTTTACTTAAATTAAAATTCAACATAAGTGAGGGCCAGTCCCAGTCCTTATTTTGGAGGTGTAATAACTTATTGGCTAGATTCCTTATTTGTAGGTACGCAAAAAAAAATTTATTGGGTAAATCGAATTCAGCTCTTAATTCCTCAAACGTCTTAATGTGCGGATTTTCTGTGTTGAAATTAATCATTTGACCAATGTATATCAATCCCTTGCTTTTCCACCTATGGAAGACTGCAGATTTTAACGCTTCCGGGAAAAGGGGGTAGCCAGTAATTGTTAAATAATTGGATATTGTATAATTAACTTTTAATTTCTTGCAATACTGCTGCCACGCTTTTATAATACTCATAACTGAGCTGATCTTTTTGATCTTTTTGGGAATATCTGCAATTTTAGTATGTAAAAGAGCCTTTAGAGAGTAGGGTTTCACTATTCCCTCTTCCAATGACCTTGCTGTATAATATTCCTTATCTAGCAGCCATTCCGCTGCAATTTTAACATGGCATGCTAAGTTATATTTCCCTATATCTGGGAGAGCAAATCCTCCAGATTCCTTTAAAAGAGACAATATTTTGAGAGAGATTTTTTTCCTTTTCTTACCCCACAGAAAATCGGTAATATTTTTATTGAACACTTTAATATCTGTGGATTTAATGAGTAAAGGTAAATTCTGCATTTTATACAATATCTTCGGAAAAATAATCATTTTGATTAAACTAATTTTACCTGACAGGGCCAAGGGAATATGTTTCCACACGTTTAACTGGTCAGTAATTTTCTGTAGAATTGGTTTAACATTCAAGTCATACCACAACTTAGGGTTCTTACTGAGATTAATTCCAAGATATGTAATCTGGTCTACTACTTTATAGGGGAACAAAGTATTAGATTCTTTTTGTTTATTAAGCCATAAGAGTTCGGTTTTACTAAAATTAACTCTATAACCCGAAAAGGAGCTATATAGCTCTATTATGTCCATAAGTTGTGGTATGCTCCGATTGCTATTTCTCAGGAATATCAGAACGTCATCAGCATATAGCAAGATCTTTTCCTCTATATTATTACAAACAATCCCTTGCATCTCTTGACGAATTTTAATAGCTAATGATTCAATGGACAAATTAAACAAGAAGGGTGACAAGGGACAACCTTGTCTTGTACCTCTTTTCAAAGCAATATCTGCAGATTCCACTCCATTCACTGAAATAACAGATATCGGATTTTTGTATATTGCTTTAATATAGTTTAGAAAGGGGCCCGAGAAACCAAACTTAGATAGTGATGTAAAAAGATGATCCCACTGTACCGCATCAAAAGCTTTTTCTGCATCTATGGCTATTAAGGCTGCATCTTCTCCTATCTCTTGGTGTTTATCTGCCAGATCGTTGAAATATTCAATAATAATGCAAGCTTTACGTATATTGACCACAGAACTTCGATTATTCATAAACCCTACTTGATTTGTATGTATGATGTTACCAAAAAATTTTTTTAATCTTTCCGCGACAATTATTGCTAAGATCTTATAGTCCACATTTAGTAGGGAAATAGGTCTGTATGCGTCTGGCTTCTCAGGGTCCCTTCCTTTTTTATATATCAGAATTGTATTTGCTTTAGTGAAGTTCTTTGACATGCTAGGATTCTCGGAGTAATACCAATTATATAATTTGGTCAAATATGGTGCAATTTCTTTTTTTAAAATTTTATAGAACTCGGCTGGCAGATGATCCGGCCCGGGTGCTTTATTTAATTTAATCTTATTAATTGTTGTTTCTACTTCTTCTATCGTAATAGGCTGGTTGATTGTATTAGCTTCTTCCAGTGTTATTTTAGGAGTAGTTATTGAATCCCAGAACCGCCTTTTATTTGAGCTGTCTAGCTCAGCTGCCCCATAAAATTTGCTGTATATTTGGTAAAAGATCTCGTTTATTTCTAACGGGTCATGTATATATGTATCTTCCACTTTTATTACCGGTATTATATTAGTTTTTTTTTCCGATTTAACTACTTTCGCTAGAAGACTACCTGTTTTATTACCAAATTTCATAAACTTAGCTTTACTTTTGAGATCTTCTCTAGTAGTTTCTTGTATATAGAATGTGTCCCTTTCTTGTTTTGCCTGGGTATACCTGAACCAGTTCTTTTTTGTAGTGCTTGATAGGTATCTATTATAAGAATTTATAGCTTGATACGTTAATTGTTCTTCCCTTCTCTTTCTTTTCTTTTTAAATGTGGCCATATAGCTTATTATTTCTCCCCTTAACACTGATTTAGCTGTTTCCCACAGTATTTCTATCCTATCTAGATATTCTCTGTTCAAATTTATAAAAATATTGAATTTTTCTCTTAGCATAGCTACAAAAGATGCATTTTTCAGCATGTATTTCGGGAAGTGAAAGAAGTTTCTTTTAGGAGCTCTAGTTAATATTTCCTCTAGGGTAAGTTCTAGTGTAATAGGAGCGTGATCAGATATGATCACATCTTTTATATCTGCCTTTGGGTTAGCCAACAATAAAGACTCGGATATCAGGAAAAAATCAATCCTCGATAATGATTCTAGTGATTTTGATAAGCATGTAAATCTTCTTAAATCTGGATATTGGAGTCTCCAAATATCATGGACTTTGAGTGATTTTTTAAATGTATGCAGGATTCTCATTTCCTTCGATATTCTAGAATCCTTTTTCCTACCTTTTGTGCTTTTCCTATCTAGTGGGAATCTAGGTGTTAAATTAAAATCACCCGCAATTATTAAATTTTTTTCATTATGCTTTAGCATTAATACCTGCAATTTATTCCAAAATTCCGGGTCCAGATTATTTGGACCATAGACATTACACAAAGTATAAATCTTTTTTTTTATTTCTATTTCAATAATAATATAGCGTGCATTGTCATCTTTTTTAACTTCAAGAATTTTATATTCTAGATTCTTGCCAAGTAGTATAGCTACACCCTTTTTCCTTTCTAAACATGGAGTGGCGACTACTTCTTTTACCCAATTAACTTTTAATTTAGCTAATTCTGTTGCCGACAACCTGACTTCCTGAAGAAAGGCAATATCAGTATTTAATTTTTTAAGATGCTTTAAGATTGTCTTTCTTTTAATAGGGGAAACAATACCACCAACATTCCAAGATGTAAGACCTAGTAAGTTCCTAATTTTATTCTATGCAAGCAACCAACCACAAAATTTCCAACACGACTAGACATATCTTTAACTTTATGAAAGGCTGATAAGAGGACAAAGGAAAGGGAAAAAAAAAAAAAAAAAAAAAAAAAAAAAATCAAAACCAGTTAAAATTTTAACGCTGTTCTCCTTTATGTCATAAATCCTGACAAACTGTGACATAATACTGTTTAGCTTCTTCGTTATTCTGAAAAGATTTAAAGCCATCCTTACCTCCTACTTTTAAGATAGCAGGATAAACTACAAATGCCTGTAACCCCTTTTGAATGAATTGCGAGCACATTTGTGACATTATTTTCCTTTTATTCGAGGTTTCCATTGAAAAGTCTTGAAAGATAAGGACTTTCCTGTCATCCAGCAGGAGAGGTTCTGAGAGTTTTTTAAAGTATTTTAAGACTTCAGTTTTGTCCTTATAGTTCAAGAATTTTGCTATCACTGGCCTATTGCGGGATCTACCCATAGGGTCTTCACCCGAGTATTGCTTACTTGAACCCAGTCTATGTATCCGCTCAGCTATGATTTCTAATCCTTCCCTTTGCATGCCCAGTTTCCTTGGTATTTCTTTGGTGATAAGTGCTTCTAACTCTCTATTTACATATTTTTCAGATATACCTATGAACCTTAGATTATTTCTTCTTGATCTGTCTTCAGCAACATCTGCTCTGCCTTGTAATTTTACAATCTGTCCGGTTAACTCTTCTATCCTATTACTTTTAATAGTCAGTTGATCCTCTAGGTTCGATATTCTATTTTCTATTTCTCCTATTCTTGCATTAAAATGTTTTAGCTCATTCGATACCGATGATATTTCTAGTCTGAGATTATCAAACTGTGGCATCAATAAAGCAGAAATTTGAGTTATTAACATTTGTGTATCTATGTTAACATGAGGTGTGTTCACACTATCTAAATTCTCTTGTATGGGATCGATTGTATTCTTGTTCTTATTTCTTTCCCTGGTTTTAGCTGACATTACAGCTGGGGACTTATCTTTTGAATTCTGGATAAACTTATCCATTAATAAACACTTGTTGTTTTTTTTTTTTTTTCTTTTCTTCTTTTTAAAAATGTACCACAGTAAAAGGGAAAGAAGGAAAAGAAAAAAAAAAAAAAAAAAAAAAAAAAACCAAGGAGGAGGGGGAAAGTGTGTAAATAAAACTAATGTGGAGAAGTGTTAATAGTGAGTATGAGCCACTTGGGCCGGTGTAAATCTAAGTGATCAGGGACTAAACCAAGGTCTACAGAGAGAATAAAAAATAAAAAATGTGTGATGGTGTCTTAAGTCAAAAGTGAGTAATTAGTGTAGGAGTGTATGAGTGAAGAGGAGAAAAAAAAAAAAAAAAAAAAAAGAGGAAAATCTATATATCAAGTACCCAACAAGGGATAGATTGTAATGTTAAGCGCTATACAATTTTCTAAGCTAAATTATTTCTTTGAGTTTAACTTCTTAACTACTTTTAAACGTTATAAAGCCTTCAATCTTAAGAAATTAAAAAACAAAAACTAAGAGAACAAAAACAGGGTTCAATTTACTTTACACTCTTCTATTTTATCAATCTAGCCTATCAAGCCTTCCAAGAAAAAACAAAAAAAAAAAAAAAAAGAAAAAAACCAACTTGAACCAACTACCAGATTTTTCACTGCAGTCCCTACATTCTGTTCACAACACAAGCCCACTGGATCAGGGTCCCAGACTTATACCCTAGCCACACTGTACATTCTTCACAAAGGTGAAACCATGGGAATTTTTGCCACATATAACAAAACTCTAAAGCTTAATCAAATACAGCACAGTTGGTCCTGGGTTAATATATCTTTGTCAGAAGGACATAACAGTCTTTCCAAGTGTCACCAACTACCTAGTTCTTCACTGGGTTCAGCATTTTTATCACAATACAGTCCACTTGCATGCTAATCCCAGACTTGCACACCAGGCTTTCAGATTTTAATTCCTGTTAGTATAGTGAAACTTTTAATCAGACTGTTATCACAACCAAGATCCGTGGCTACTATCAGTCCAAATACCAGCTAGTACCAGTTTCTTCACTGGGAGCTTCAGGCCTCAAGCATGGCACAAGATTCTTACATACCTATCCCAGACTTACACACTAGGCACACAGTATATTCTTCAGAATAGTGTATTATGGTGTATTGCAGTTAAGTCCCCTCAATTCACTGGGTTCAGCATTTTTAACACAATACAGTCCACTTGCATGCTAATCCCAAACTTGCACACCAGGCTTTCAGATTTTTCTTCCTGTTAGTATAGTAAAACTATTAATCAGACTATTATCACAACCAAGATCCGTGACAACTATCAGTCCAAATACCAGCTAGTACCAGTTTCTTCACTGGGAGCTTCAGGCCTCAAGCAAGGCACAAGATTCTTACATACTTATCCCAGACTTACACACTAGGCACACAGTATATTCTTCAGAATAGTGTATTATGGTGAATTGCAGTTAAGTCCTCTCAAACTCAGGCTTTGCTTAATGCCTATGGAGTTGCACTTTTGTGTGTATTCTATTTCTGAGCTGAACAATTAGCCCCCGGAATTCCTTTTCCTAGTATATCTGTATTCCTTCTCTTTATTTTTTTCTCGCTTCCCTCCTTTTTCCTATTCCTTTTTTTCTTTCAGCAGCGCAGTGAGTTCAAAATATGCAAGTGTAGAGTTTGTTGAAACAGATTTGTGTGTAACAGTTTTCTTCACTGGGGCAATAAATAACACCTTCCTATAGGGGAAAGAAAACAGCCTGTTGGATTCCAGAAACCTGAGTCCGTGACTCACTTTATGTAGTCACACAGATATGGGCCGTCACTATAACTTCCCCTTATAGAGTACCAAAACCAGGGATCACGTTTCCAACTGAGTTCTTTGTCTTAGTTATTTTTTCCCAGCCAGCAATAACAAAAATTAGGCCGATAAAACAGATGAATACCTCCGGCCTTTAATGCTCTCTCAATTGCTACCAGATATCAGACACAGACTTCCCTGCTCCCAGACTAATAAAACTGTACACATCCTATTCATATCCTCATAGTCAGAGAAGAAAATTAACCTTGCAGCGGCTTTTACAGCATATAGTCTGATGTGTGAGTACTTATCTGAGAGGATGGCTTTATCTTCTGTTATCGTCAGTCTTGTAGCACCATGTCCATGTTCATGGGCATTTTCCTGAGCAGCGTTGCTCCTGCCAAGGAGCTTTACTGGCTGAGGGATATGTTCGGTGGAGTGCCTTTGTTGTCTCTGTGTCACGTACCCGCTGAGCGTAGCCTGCCACGGCTTCACGATGGTCGGTGAAAGCGCTTCCAAACTGGTACTCTTTGCTCGGCTCTCTTGGGCCTAGAGCCTGTGACTGGCGGTTAGCGTATACACGAAGCATACACGGAGCAAACGCTAGCTGCGCGCCACTCCGATGTTACCGCCCACCGGATATCCCCCCGACTAAACATTGGGTATTTCTAAACTCAGGACAAAATTTAGAAACTATTTAGCATGGGTGTTTTTTGGTGGTTGTAGATGTGTAACAGATTTTGGGGGTCAAAGTTAGAAAAAGTGGTTTTTTTCCATTTTTTTCTCATATTTTATAATTTTTTTTTACAATAAATTATAAGATATGATGAAAATAATGGTATCTCTGGAAAGTCCATTTAATGGCGAGAAAAACTGTATATAATATGTGTGGGTACAGTAAATGAGCAAGAGGAAAATTACAGCTAAACACAAACACCGCAAAAATGTAAAAATAGCCTTGGTCCCAAACGGACAGAAAATGGAAAAGTGCTGTGGTCATTAAGGGGTTAAAAGATTGAGTGCACTCTTTTTGCCTGTCCCTTTATGACTATGAGTGTGCAAGGTTGCGTCTGTTCACATATTGCATATTGTGATCTGTCCCTTTAAATGCTGTGGACACTGTGTGTGTGCATCTATCACTTTAAGACTGAGTGTGCCTACTGTAATATGTCCCTTTAAGACTGTGTAGTGTGTTAGAATTATCATTTTACACCCAAAATATGGTTCCCCTTTTTGTTTCTGCAGTATTGTTGTTAGTAGCCTACGTTTACCCCCCCCCCCCCCCCCCCCCATACCAATTTCTCAAGTAAAATGCCATAAAGCCAAGAAAATAATTTAGAATGCTAACTTAGATATAATGTAATGTCTTTCAATCTGCTAGAAAAACATACTAACATAAAATGATGTTTCATCAGAAATTCGCGTTGCAACATGCAGTGTTACATATAAATAAAGAATGTTTAAAAAAAAAAAAATCTGATTTCTGATTGGTTGCTGCATGTCACATGATCACATGGAAGGTTACATACAGAGGCAGACGCTACAGGAAGGCAGAAATTGCGCCAAAATTTGAATGAGAATTTACTACTGGTGAGTTTTGCAGCAGTGTAATACTTTGCTACAATGTGGCACATGATGTTATTGTGTGTTTTGCATCATTTATTCAGAAGTTAAAACAAACTTTTCCTGCAGATTTATGTGAATAAGTGTTTATGTCTTGCCTGTTTGTTATGCCTTATAGTTTGTGTTTAGCTTACACTGTAGAAACATTTAAAGGCATTGCCTACAGTAAAATGTGTTAAACTCTATGCATTTGTTCTTACACGTTTGCAAAAGATTTCTTGAAGTTTCTTTTAGTTGTGTTGTGTAGTATTGACTGGATATGTAATTGAGATTACAAATAAAATAGTGATTTTAGTGATTAATCTTTAAGTAAATTAGCTACTGCTTTGTAGTTAAAACAAATGCATTGTACTAAGTTAATGGACTGTGTATTGTGTGTGATAACCTAATTAGGCTATTAGTGGCAGCTGTTTGAAAAGGCAGCTTTTTTTTTTTTAAAGGAACATTCTGGACAAAATTTAAATGCACCTAGATAAATGACATCTTGGAATACATTTGTATATTTTTACAATATAAATGTATTGGCAAACATGCTCCTAGTAAGTTATCACTGTTTTACTGATATCATTTTTCTGTGCATGTGAAGCATAGCTAGATATTCTCACTTCACCAGCTTTTTAAATTACTGCAGCCGCTCAGAATGCGAGTGGAATTTGTATCATGTCAGCAATTAACAAACTGAGTTTTATAACCAGATGCAAGTGTTGTGTTTAAAATGCTGATGCACTGTGCATACTTAAATACACTTTTGAAACAGCTTTAGCTTTTATTAGAAATGTTTTTGCCAATACATGTATATTCAAAACTGAAATGTATCTATAGGGATTTCAATTTTGTCTGGAATGTCCCTTTAATATATATTTTTTTTAAATCTTCTGTTAAAAAATGTAAACCTTTTTAGTGTAAGAAATCTGTCTATAAAAGTCTCTAGAATTATCCAATAGAAATAACCAAAGTTAAAATAAATGGTTGTATTACGCATATCTATATTGCCTTCTAGTAAATTACACTATTTTTAAAGAGATATAAACCCCAAGAAATGTATTTACTGATTCAGGCATCTGCAGCTCTACATAGCAGATAATAGTGCTGCCCTCTAATACTCTTGCAAATGGATAACATTCTTGCAAAACTGCTGCCATATAGTGTTCCAGAAAATGACTGGCTCCTAAGCATTACATCCCTGCTTTTTTATAAAAAGATACCAATAGAATGAAGAAAAATTAATAAAAGTAAAACTAAAAGTTGTTTAAAATTGCATGCTCCTATCATGGAATACAAATTTGGGGTTTCACATCAATTTAAATCCATTCAGTAAAGTTCATACTGTTTAAAGGGACACTAAACCCCAGAAAATAATTTCATGGTTCAGATAGAGAATACAATTTTAAACAACATTCCAATTTACTTCTATTTTCTAATTTGCTTCATTCTTTAGATGTGCTTTGTTGAAGAAATATCAATGCACATGAGTAAGCCAATCACACAAGGCATCTATGTGCAGCAACCAATCAGCAGCTACTGAGCCTATCTAGATATGCTTTTCAGCAATGTATATCAAGAGAATGAAGCATATTACATAATAGAAGTAAATTAGAAAGTTGTTTAACCTTTCTATTTATTTAAAGAGACAGTAATATCAAAATGTTATCAAGCTTGCTTTGTTCTCTAGGTATCCTTTATTGAAGAGTAAAACTAGGTAGGCTCATAAGAGCTCAGGAGTGTGCACGTGTGTTTAGTACTCTATGGCCGCAGTGTTTTGCAACATTGTATAACAAAGCTACAAATAATGCTACAAAATAAAATATTGCTGCCAAAGAGTACTAAAGATCTGCACACTCCTGAGTCTACCTATTTTTACTCTTCAATAAGTTACCAAGAGAACAAAGCAAATTTGGTAAAAGAAATTAATTGGAAAGTTGTTTAAAATTGCAGGCTCGTTTTAAATCAAAAGTTTAATTTTGAATTTACTGCACCTTTTAAAGGGACAGTAAACATACAAAATGTTATATAATTTTGCACGTGGTGCAGAATTATATAACATTTTAGCGGCAGCGTTCTAAAACTAAAGCATTTGCAGATTTTTTTATTTCTATGTTGGACTCTGCTCAAGGTTCTACTTGTTGCTCAAAAGTGCTTCACGTGCACGCTGTCTAGTCACAGCGCGCCCGATCGTGCCATAGAAGTGAATGTAGCTTGCTACCAGATCAGAGCGGGAGCAAGCTACATTCACTTTTTTATGGCTAAAGAGTGGTTTGCTGAGGTCTTGTGTTCTGCAGTTTAGAACAAAGCTGTGCTGGGTCACATCTACTTTATACCATGTTTAAAGGGACATTATAGTCAAAATTAAACTTTCATAAATTGGTGTGTAATTTTAAACTACTTTCAATTTACTTTTTATCAGATTTGCTTTGTTCTCTTGGTTTTCTTAGAAAGCTAAACCTAGGTACGCTCATGCTAATTTCTATGCCCTTAATGGGACAGTCAACACCAGTATTTTTGTTGTTTTAAAAGATAGATAATCCCTTAATTACCAATTCCCCAGTTTTGCATAACCAACAGTTATTATACACGTTTTACCTCTGTAGTTACCTTGTATATAAGCCTCAGCAGACTGCCCCCTTATTTTAGTTCTTTTGACAGACTTGCATTTTAGCCAATCAGAGCTGTCTCCATGGTAAATTCACGTGCATGAGCTCAGTTATCTATATGAAACACGTGAACTAATGCCCTCTAGTGGTAAAAAACTATCAAAATGCATTTAGATTAGAGAAGGCCTTCAAGGTCTAAGAAATTAGCATATTAACCTCCTAGGTTTAGCTTTCAACTAAGAATACCAAGAGAACAAAGCTAAATTGGTATTAAAAGTAAATTTGAAAGTTTTTTTAAAATGAAATGCCCTATTTGAAACATGAAAGTTTTTTTTTTTGGACTTGACTGTCCCTTTAAAGGCCACCTCTTATCTAAGATTGGCAAAAATGCAAGTCTGTTAAAAGAACCCAACTAAGGGGGCAGTCTGAGGCTTAGTACAAGGTGATCACAGAGGTGTTTTATTTTTATTTATATATATATATATATATATATATATATATATATATATATATATATATATATATATATATATATATATATATATATATATATATATATATATATATACACACACACCGCATATGCCAACATAAGTCGACCAATACGTAATATCAAAATGTGGCACTTGCCGGTTCCCGGCCCACTTTGCAGAGATGGGACACCAGGCTAATCAGCTTAGGTATCTAATAATAGACAGTGCCCCCAAGAGACTTAGGGGGGGAGATAGGCAGAGGGACTTACTAAACCGAGAAGCAAAATGGATTTGGCTCCTCAATACTTTACACCCTAAAGCAGTGATTTTTAACCTTTTTTTTGCCGTGGCACACTTTTTTACATTAAAAAATCCTGTGGCACACCACCATCCCAAAATTTAAAAAAAAATCACACATTGTAGCCTAATACAGCATATATATATATACACATACACACAAACACACACATACTGTATGTATTGTGCTGTTATGCCATGCCTCCTACAAACTACCCCTGCACTGGGAGTAAAAAACAAGCAAAGTTTAAAAAATATGTCAAACTATTGTCAGTCTGCCGTGGCACACCTGAGGATCTCTCACGGCACACTGGTTGAAAAACACTGCCCTAAAGGGTTAAACAGGGAGTTTGACCTTTTACCATTGATATAATAATTATGTAACAAACAAATTAGTCACCATTATCAGTATAAACTATAATGGATTTAATGTATGCTTAGATATTTATGCTTGATGCAATAATGTTTATATGGTTGGTGACTTGCTACAATTGTTTTTAATAGGTGGTCCAGTTCTTTCTAGGGATGCAAAGGGTTAAAATGATGTGTTGACTTTTTTCTTTTTTCACAGGATATGTGATGTGAAGTACCTGTTAGACACACCCCTGCTCTGTAATTGATCACATGTTTTATGTTGGACCCTTTATAAAGGGTGTGTATGTCAGTTGTTAATTAGCTTGAGAAAGGGGCAGGAGCCCCGAAACATTGCTCTAATAAAAGGTTCAGCCTTTTGAATTCGTGTGCTACCTTTATTTTCTACATATATATAAACAGTTGGTTATGCAAAACTGCGGAATGGGTAATAAACAATAACAAATCTGGAGTAGGCTGTCCCTTTACGTAGAGGTTAACGAAAACCTGTGTAAACCTATCCAGCAGAAGAAATTACACTCCAAGTGGGGAGGTAAAAAAAAAGCATTAAAATGTTAACTTACAATTGTTCTTAATATTGGGTTTTGGCTTACAGAGAAAATATAAAGTATGTGTGTACAGAAAGTGATATATTAAGGCTATCTGATTTCCGTCCATGCTCCACCTATCTTGATGGGTTGTGGTTTCAAAGAACAAACCAACTATTTCAAATTCAAAAATAAATCTAAAATATCTCAACATTTTATACATTTTATAACAAGTCATTAGAAACACATTAAGGGGAATATAATTTTACAATATCTTGTCCTTTTAAAGGAAACACCACACTGTTTTTGTGTCATAAGTGTGCTTGTTCCACAATATCTAGGGGACGTAATCATTTCTGTAACCTAGGGCTCTTACCCCCCCCCCCCCCCTTCTCTTCAAAGTGTTGCAAATTATTTAAAGGGACATGAAATCCAAAAATTTGCTTTCATGATTCAGATAGATTTCAATTTTAAAAAATTATCAAATTTGCTTTGTTCTCTTGTCTGGTTCACTACATGTGCTGACATTTAGTGCTCTTACTAATGTATAACATTGTTGTGAAACTGTTGTTTAAAGTTGTATGCTCTCTAGCTGAATCAGAAATGAAAAAGGTTTATGTCCTTTTAAGCCAGCTCTTCGCTTTGCAGTATTTTTCGGAAAGCCTTGCTTACAAAATTTGCTTTTTGGCCTATTTTGTGAGGATCAGAGAAACACAATTTCTACTCCAAAAGTATTACACCAGCATCGCACGTACATGGCAGTAGAACAAGCACTCAGTCTGATATGTGGTATATGTTAGATCTGATAATCCTTGTGCAAAGAAGCTCTCTGAGTAGCCCAGCCTGACTGCTGCTTGTTCTGGGAACCGCATCCATTTAGTATTAAGCCTGCTACCTGGGCTTCGTAACAAAAACCTTGAGCCCCCTCTCCATTTTCTGTAAATTACTTCTGAACCTGCTATCCTTGAACTCATGACACCTATTTCTTATGAAAAATACCTTTTAGCCTCAACTATATTAAGTCCCTTTAATATACTTAAAGGTTTCTAACCTCTCTCCCTCCTCTACCCTAAGCCAGCGATGGGCAACTTCCTAATGCATAAGACCACCGATCAATATTTTTGGTGCAGAATTTTTTCAAGTTTGATATGTACAGCTTTTGTAATTAAATGCTTAAAGAATCATAAACGTGCATAAAGAAAATGCTCTATTGTGTCTAGCATTTTATTATACTATCGCCTGTAGCTATGTGCTTACCAGAGGAGCAATGCACTACTGGGAGATAACTGAGCAAATCTGGTGAACCAATGACAAGATGCACACGTGTGAATCTACCAATTACCTCCTAGCCTACAGCAGTGCATCACTGCTCCTGAGCCTACCTAGTTAAGTGTTTCAATAAAGGATAGCATTAAAAAATGAAGTCAATTTGGTTATAGAAGTAAAGTGTCCTAAAATTGCATGCTCTATCTGAACCAGGAAAGTTTAATTCTGACTTTCATGTCCCTTTAATTGTCGATATATTAAGATATATGCCCCTTTAAAAGAATAGAGGATTACTGACTGTAAAAAGGCAACTAGTGTATAAAGAACTTTGTAGGTTTTATCTTTCATGACATTGGTAACTGCTCTACAAACCTAAAAGCTTTTTGTTTTTTTCTCAACAGATTTTACGATGTGAGGAGAGAGGCCATATTGTGAAAAGAGCTCACTTCACCTTAGATGTTTTCGCAAAAGAAATGCTATCACTAGATGATGCCCACTCAATACAATAACACGGTGTGGTGTATGATATGTACTACAAAGTTTGCGTAGAAGTGGAAGACCACAAGCTTATCGGTACGACTTACAGGTAAGGACAGACTAAAGCTACTGTTGCCTTTCCTATGTCTTATGCTTCAATGTTGTGAACATGTCCTGATTGATCAATTCTTCTACCTCTTGTTCTGATTTGCTGCTTGAATCAGACAATCCTGCTACAGACGATATGAGACCTTGATGAAACAATTATCTGGAAATCTTTCAGTTTGTATTTGCATAAGCAAACAGACTTTCAATTATTTACCGTTTGGCTCTTCCGTATGTTACAGAAGCCCAACCTTGATGGATGAGCTACATCAGCTCATCTGAAAAGACTTCAGTTTGTGTTTGCATCAGCAAACAGACTTTCAATTTGATCTACCAGGCATTTTCTTTGCCCGGTGCTCATGGCTTGAGCGCTGACCCAGTGTTAATGTTTACTTCATGTGCTATCTCTCTGAGCCTAAGGGAAATAGTTAGGGATATGTCTTCTCAACATGGTCTGCAGGTAAACATTTCATTCTGTGACTGCCAACTGTGTTCATGGGCTGTGGGAGCAGAGTGCGGCTGTTCCCACATTCTGTGGTCATGGGAAGTGGAAGCAGAGTGCAATCGGTTCCTTTGGCCATGCATAGTTAGGGAAATTGCCTTTGGCACACTTTTTCCTTGTGTGATGATGTCATAGCATGTGTTGTGAATTCTTAGCATTTGGGTAGGTAGTACCCAAAAGATAAATGATCTCCCCCTACATTCACTACCATTTGGATCTTCAGCGTGTAACAGATGACCGACCTGGATGGAAGAGCTACAATAACTCCTGAAAAGACTTCGGTTTCTGTTTGCATCGGCAAACATACTTTCAATTACTACTACTACTATTTTTCACTTCATTCTTGTTTTGCACGTCTGCATATACAACTGTGGAAAGGATTCCTACAGTTCTTCATTGCTTCAAATAAAGAATTATTTACCGGTTGGATCTTCTGTATGTTACAGAAGCCCAACCTTGATTGATGAGCTACATCAGCTCATTTGAAAATACTTCAGTTTGTGTTTGCATCAGCAAACAGACTTTCAATTAGATCTATCAGGCATTTTCTTTGCCCGGTGCTCATGCCTTTTATGGCTTGAGCGCTGACCCAGTGTTAATGTTTACTTCATGTGCTATCTCTCTGAGCCTAAGGGAAATAGTTAGGGATATGTCTTCTTAACATGGTCAGCAGGTAAACATTTTATTCTGTGACTGCCAACTGTGTTCATGGGCTGTGTGAGCAGAGTGCGGCTGTTCCCATATTCTGTGCTCATGGGAAGTGGAAGCAGAGTGAAATCGGTTCCTTTGGCCATGCATAGTTAGGGAAATTGCCTTTGGCACACTTTTTCCTTAAGTGATGATGTCATAGCATGTGTTGTGAATTCTTAGCATTTGGGTAGGTAGTACCCAAAATATAAATGATCTCCCCCTACATTCACTACCATTTGGATCTTCAGCGTGTAACAGATGACCGACCTGGATGGAAGAGCTACAATAACTCCTCTGAAAAGACTTAGGTTTGTGTGTGCATCGGCACACATGCTTTCAATTACTACTACTACTTTTCACTTCATTCTTGTTTTGTATTTCTGCATATACAACTGTGGGAAGGATTCCTACAGTTCTTCATTGCTTCAAATAAAGAATTATTTACCGGTTGGATCTTCTGTATGTTACAGAAGCCCAAATTTGATGGATGAGCTACATCAGCTCATCTGAAAAGACTTCAGTTTGTGTTTGCATCAGCAAACATTTCATTCTGTGACTGCCAACTGTGTTCATGGGCTGTGGGAGCAGAGTGCGGCTGTTCCCACATTCTGTGGTCATGGGAAGTGGAAGCAGAGTGCAATCGGTTCCTTTGGCCATGCATAGTTAGGGAAATTGCCTTTAGCACACTTTTTCCTTAAGTGATGATGTGATAGCATGTGTTGTGAATTCTTAGCAATTGGGTAGGTAGTTACCAAAAGTTGCATGGCCCCTCCGTTTCCCCCCTCCATTTGTCTGTATATACCATCACTTTTCACTTCATTCTTGTTTTGCACGTCTGCATATACAACTGTGGAAAGGATTCCTACAGTTCTTCATTGCTTCAAATAAAGAATTATTTACCAGTTGGATCTTCTGTATGTTATAGAAGCCCAACCTTGATTGATGAGCTACATCAGCTCATCTGAAAAGACTTCAATTTGTGTTTGCATCAGCAAACAGACTTTCAATTAGATCTATCAGGCATTTTCTTTGCCCGGTGCTCATGCCTTTTATGGCTTGAGCGCTGACCCAGTGTTAATGTTTACTTCATGTGCTATCTCTCTGAGCCTAAGGGAAATAGTTAGGGATATGTCTTCTCAACATGGTCTGCAGGTAAACATTTCATTCTGTGACTGCCAACTGTGTTCATGGGCTGTGGGAGCAGAGTGCGGCTGTTCCCACATTCTGTGGTCATGGGAAGTGGAAGCAGAGTGCAATCGGTTCCTTTGGCCATGCATAGTTAGGGAAATTGCCTTTGGCACACTTTTCCCTTGTGTGATGATGTCATAGCATGTGTTGTGAATTCTTAGCATTTGGGTAGGTAGTACCCAAAAGATAAATGATCTCCCCCTACATTCACTACCATTTGGATCTTCAGCGTGTAACAGATGACCGACCTGGATGGAAGAGCTACAATAACTCCTCTGAAAAGACTTCGGTTTGTGTGTGCATCGGCAAACATACTTTCAATTACTACTACTACTTTTCACTTCATTCTTGTTTTGCATTTCTGCATATACAACTGTGGGAAGGATTCCTACAGTTCTTCATTGCTTCAAATAAAGAATTATTTACCGGTTGGATCTTCTGTATGTTACAGAAGCCCAACCTTGATCGATGAGCTACATCAGCTCATCTGAAAAGACTTCAGTTTGTGTTTGCATCAGCAAACGGACTTTCAATTAGATCTATCAGGCATTTTCTTTGCCCGGTGCTCATGCCTTTTATGGCTTGAGCGCTGACCCAGTGTTAATGTTTACTTCATGTGCTATCTCTCTGAGCCTAAGGGAAATAGTTAGGGATATGTCTTCTTAACATGGTCTGCAGGTAAACATTTCATTCTGTGACTGCCAACTGTGTTCACGGGCTGTGTGAGCAGACTGCAGCTGTTCCCATATTCTGTGGTCATGGGAAGTGGAAGCAGAGTGAAATCGGTTCCTTTGGCCATGCATAGTTAGGGAAATTGCCTTTGACACACTTTTTCCTTAAGTGATGATGTGATAACATGTGTTGTGAATTCTTAGCAATTGGGTAGGTAGTTACCATAAGTTGCATGGCCTCTCCATTTCCCCCCTCCATTTGTCTGTATATACCATCACTTTTCACTTCATTCTTGTTTTGCACGTCTGCATATACAACTGTGGAAAGGATTCCTACAGTTCTTCATTGCTTCAAATAAAGAATTATTTACCGGTTGGATCTTCTGTATGTTACAGAAGCCCAATCTTGATGGATGAGCTACATCAGCTCATCTGAAAAGACTTCAGTTTGTGTTTGCATCAGCAAACATTTCATTCTGACACTGCCAACTGTGTTCACAGGCTGTGGGAGCAGAGTGCGGCTGTTCCTATGTTCTGTGTTTTTTGGGAAACGGAAGCAGAGTGCAATTGGTTCCTTTGGCCATGCATAGTTAGGGAAGTTGCCTTTAGCACACCTTTCTCTTCTGTGATGAGCTAATAGCATGTTGTGAATTCTTAGCAATTGGGTTGGTAGTAACCAAAAGTTAAATGGTCCCTTTAATTTACACTTCATTCTTGTTTTGCACAACTGCTTATACAGTAGTGGAAAGTTTTCCTATGACCAGGTATAGTTAGGGAAGTTGCCTTTTGGCACACTTTTCCCTTATGTGATGAGCTGATAGGATGTGTCATGAATTCTTAGCAATTGGGTAGGTAGTCACCAAAAGATTAATGGTTCCTCCATTTTATTTTCGATCTCTGAAATCTTTTTCATCTGCTACATGAATTTTACTTGGTTTTTGTTTAGCAAGTCGAGCCTTTCAACTGTGGAAAGGACTCGTACAGTTAATTATTGCTTTAATTATGTGAGGTGTGTGGGCATATCTGTACGCATGGGCATGTTTGAGTGCATGGACATGTGTGGGCACGGTCGCCGTCATAGGGGTGGGCATGTGCATATTTGTGGGCGTGGGAATGTGTGGGCATAGTCATTTGTGGGCATGGTCATATATGTGGTCATGGTCATATGTGTGTGCGTGGGCTTGTGTGCACGTTGTCATGGGTGTGGTCATGGGCATATGCGTGGGCATGTGTATAGTATTTATGTATGTTTTCCTAACACTAAAATTCCACAAATCAAAATGTGCTTTTTGTTCAACTGCTTAATCTATTGTTCAAATGTAAAGACTTTTGTTTACTTTTCACGTCAATGTTTTTTTTCATGCAGATATAGAAAAGGCAACTTTAACTTTGTACATTTGATGCGCCTAAAGTATCAAGTTGTCTGGCTTCTTACGCTAAGGGTTTTTACCTCTTTATTTTCCAGATTGCAGAGAACTTGATCAAACGCCTTCATGCAACTATTCCTTGATGGGAGCTTGTGACATCATGCCAAGTAAGAATGAGCTGTTGACAGGGTTCCATATTCTTAAAATGTCAATGTTTACACGTTTTCTTTAAAATGGTCAACACACTGACCACATCAGTGACTTATTTTTTATCTTGTGTATTGTGTTAGCATTGGAACATAATGTGGTGGTGCAGATGCTGATGGTTCTAGCATTCTACTTTTTTAGGGATTTTGTTTGTTTTAAAGGACAAAATAAAATGCTACCCCTCTATAGAAAATAAGGGTTGGTTACTCTGTTTTTCTTTTTCTACAGGTCCCTGTCAGAAGTAGGGTGAATCTGTCACACCTGAGAAGCTGTTCCTGCCCTGCAGCTGGATCCACAGGTAAGTGCTATTGCCTTCTAGAGTTATTATCATTTATTTGTATAGCGCCGACAAATTCCATAGCGCTGGGTACAATGATAGGGGTATACAATGACAAAGATTTGTGATAAAATACAAAACATAACAAAACTAAACAAATCTAGTACAGGAGGAAGAGGGCCCTGCTCCAGAGAGCTCACAGTCTATAGGTTTAGGGTGCAGAGACATAAGGTTGGGGTAGCTTGTTAAATCTGTTCTATTTGCAGCATTAAGTCAGGCAGTTCATGTACATGTATTAGTTTGGTTCAGATGCGGAATGGAGGAGAGATGGTCAGACTATCTGAATAGGTGAGTTTTCAAGGATCGTCTGAAGCTATACAAGGTTGTAGACAGTCTAATGAAGCGGGGTAGAGAGTTCCAGAGGACAGGAGCAGCACGTGTGAAGTCTTGGAGGCGGGAGTGGGACATATAGATAACAGGAGTGTAGAGATGTAGGTCCAGAGGTTGATCGAAGAGGACGGGATGGGGAATATTTCAGGATAAGAGAGAAATATAGTTGGGAGTTAGACTGTTGAGTGCTTTGTAGGTTAGGGCTAATACTTTAAATTGTATTCTGGAATGTATGGGGAGCCAGTGTAGAGACTGGCGGAGCAGCTGATGTAGATCGTTGACTTAGGTGGTTGGAAGGAGCCAGTACTTTGGAGGGTTAATCCTCTGTGGACAATTTAATAGGACAAATTTCTCCTTTAATTATGGGGGTATCAGTTAGGCAGCTCTGCAGGGCACTGAAATGCTTAGGAACTCAAGGGGTTAATGGTTTTATCCCCTGTGTATGAGGATAGCTTGAGAGGTTTTAATTGGGCTTATGGATTTATTGTCCTAATAGTGTTCTGTGCATTTGATTAATAGAGGGACCTAATTATTTATGTATTTGTGTAGCGTTTTCACTGTGTGAGGATTACAGTTGCACCTTTTCATTAGGGAAATTGCGCGCTGTCTAGTTTGTCAGTTAGTACTTGGAGTGTGGCGCATCAGTTTTCCCTATGTGATCACGTTATCCCTCTCCGCTCTTCCATTTTGGCTTCACTGCAGGCTGGGAGAGCGGAGCGTTTCTGCATTTGCTCAATTGTCTGAGTTGAAGAGATCTCTTCTTTAGTTTTACTAGTGGGTTCCTGGTCACCGTGTTGGTAAGTTTCCTCAGTGGATCTGAGGTATAGCGGTGCCTTATATTTTTTTTCTTATTACTAGAAGTCCAAATTACTATAATTATTCACTATTTCCTGGAGGTTTATTATTGTAACCTAGGACATTTTTATAAATGTATAAGGTAGTTCTTGTTCTATTTTTATTGGTCTTAATTAATGTTGGGAACTTTTTCTAGTAAGAATACAAGGATAAAGCTCTTGAATTGTATTTTGACAAATGTTTGTTGCTTGGAGGCTCAGATTATTCCTCCTGTGCAGTTCTGCTCCACATGTTTAAATAAAACACTGTCTAAAATAAAGATTCCCTCTCAGAGCCATCAGCCTCTCAGGATAATGTTGACCGTGCCATGCTTTCTCCTCAAACGTCTCAAGCTTTAGTGGTTTCACATGCAGAGCTCTGCGTTACCTTTTCAACCTGTTCCTGGGGGGGTATATTTACCAGGAGATTTTGCTGCACAACTAACGTCTGTGGTTTCTGCAGCCATATCTGCCTTACCTATTGCTGGTAAGAGGAAGTCTAAGAACGTATCCAATTCTAAGAGTTCTGATTCCGCCAAGGCTGCGTTAGTCAGTCTGTCTGTTTATCTGAGGAGGATCATTATGAGGGAAGAGATCTTCAATTCTGAAACTGCAGTTGCTAGTACAGCAGATTCAGAGTAGGTTAATATTAGATTTAATCTTGAGCACCTCTGTTTACTCTTGAAGGAGGTGCTAGCTACTTTGGATGACTCCAACTTTACTGTCGCTGAGACTCCTTAGAGGTATAATAAACTTTACAGAGTTTAACGTCAAACCTTCATCTGTGGAGTTTTTTTCTATTCCAGACCGCATGTCGGACATTTATAACTCATGAATGGGAAAAGCCAGGAATTCCTTTTTCCCCGTCTCCTATTTTTAAAAAGTTATTTCCTGTTGCGCACAGTGACTGACCTGTGGTGCACGGTGCCTAAGGTAGAGGGTGCTATATTCACTCTAGCCAAGAGAACCACTATTTCTCTTGAGGATGGTTCCTCTTTTAAGGACCCTATGGATAAGAAACTGGAAGCTTACTTAAGAAAGATGTTTCTTCATCAGGGTTTGCCCGTATTGCGACAGTTGCTGGTGCAGCTTCTTATTGGTGCGACTCCTTTACGGACCTAATTTCGGAGGAGACTACTATAGAGGAGATCCAGGATAGGATCAAAGCTCTAAAGCTGGATAATACCTTTTTATCTGTGACGCCAGCATGCAAGTTGTTAGGCTGGGAGACGAAATTTCCAGTTTCACGGTTTTAGCTCTCAGGGCTCTGTGACTAAAGTCTTGGTCTGCGGATGTAACATCCAAGTCAAAACATCTGTCTTTACCTTTTAAGGGCAAGACGTCATTTGGTTTGGCTGAGATAATTTCCGAAGTTACTGGTGGAAAGGGATCTTTCTTACCTCAGGACAAGAACGGTCGCCAGAATTCTAATTTTTCGTTCGTTTCGCAACTTCAATGGACAAAAGCCTTCCTCCTCTTCTTACAACTTGGAGCAGTCCAGGACTTCAAAGAGGTCCTGTCAACCTTGGAATAAGAGGAAACAAACCTTCCTCTAAGTCAGCATGAAGGGGCCGCCCCGATCCAGTCTTGGATCAATTAGGGAGCAGGCTTTCCTTTCGGCAGGCTTTTATCCGCAATGTCCCAGATCCTTGGGCTGTGGAAGTAGTATCCCAGGGATACAGGATAGGGTTCAAGTCTTGTCCCCACAGGGGCATATTTATCCTGTCAAGGTTATCTGCCAACCAGGTGAAGAGAGAGGCCTTCTTGAAGGGCCATGCTACCCAAATGTTGAAACACTTAAAAGTGATGCAGCATAGCTGTAAAAAGCAGACTAGAAAATATCACCTCAACATCTTTATGTAAAAAAGAAATATATTTTACCTCAAAGTATTCACACCCCATTGTAAAGAACTTTAAGCAGCAAATCAATATGCCTGTCCCAGGATAGGCAAGGGAGTGAGCCTCGTGCACACTCATGTTTCCCTATTCAGTTTAAGAAAGTCTATGAAATCTCATGAGATCACAGTGAGAGTTCATGACCACAGCGCTGCTGATGCTGATTGGCTGCTGTTCATTTCTTCCTATTTTTCTTTATTTTCAGCTGCAGCTGGGAACATGCAGATACTGATATAAAAATCCAGTATAAAACGGTTTAAAAACTTAGAAGCTCTGTTGAAAAGGTAGCTGGAAAGTCCACTGCAAGTGGGGAATAAGACACTCCCCCCTCCCCCTTCTTTTGCATATGAAAATACCCTTTACACAAACAGGAGGAAGCTGGAGTAAGTAGCTGACGGTATTCTCATAAAACTTTGGGGCTTGGTTAGGAGTCTGAAAATCAGAGCAATGTTATTTAAAAATAAGCAAACAAAAAAAAAAACTTTATGGGCTATATAAATAGATTATCTACAAAACATTTATGCAAAGTAAAAATGAGTGTATAATGTCCCTTTAAAGGGACATTCTAGTCAGAATTAAACTTTCATGATTCAGATAGTGCATGCAATTTTAAAAAACTTTCCAATTCAATTTGCTTTGTTCTTTTGGTATTCTTATTTGAAAGCTAACCTAGGTAAGCTCATATGCGAATTTCTAAGCCCTTGAAGGCCGCCTCTTATCTGAATGTATTTGAGTTTTTCACTTCTAGAGGACGTTAGTTCACTTGTTTCATATAAATAACATTGTGCACACGGCCGTGGAGTTATTTAAGAGTAAGCACATTTATTGCCTGACCTGCAAGTCTGTCAAAAGATCTGAGATAAGGAGGCAGTCTTCAGAAGCTTAGATGCAAGTTAATCGTAGGTAAAAAGTATATTTCTATAACAGTGTTGGTTATGCAAAACTGGGGAATGGATTAGAAAGGGATTATCTACCCTTTTAAACAATAAGAATTCTGGAGCAGTCTGTCCCTTTTTTAAAAGAGCCATAATAAAAGATTCTGTTTTGTAGATGTACAATATTTTACTAACACATCAAAAGCTAATGGCTTTTATTTTGATTAAGCAACTACAAGTATATGAAATCGTTAAAGGGACAGTATACACCAATTTTCATATAACTGCATGCAATAGACACTACTATGAAGAATATACACAGATACTGATCTAAAAATCCAGTATAATTTGTGTTACAAACTTACTTAGAAGCTCCCAGTTTAGCACTGTTGATGAGGTAGTCTGGGACACTCACTGTATGGGGCTTGGTAGACAAAAAATGCAGATACTTTTCTTTGTTTAAAACATAGTGCTGCTGGTCTCATAATAGAAAATGAGCACCTACTGCAGGCAGATCTGCAGACAGAGGGTGTTTTTTGGTAGCCTTGGAGATGTCAGCTTGCAGAGAAGGCCGATTGGTTGCCAGTGCACCAGAATTCTCTAACACTGCTCAGTTTCTGAGCATGGATGAATAAACCAGACAGTCTGCTTATGAGCAGGTGTACATAGGTCATACGATTGGCCTGCTTATTGGTCTTTGAAAGTTGATTTCAGAGGGCGCTGGAAAGCTTATAAATTTAAAAGGCAAATAACTTAAAAATGCAAAAAAAAAAGTAATAATGGATGTTAATTATAAATATGTAAATGTCAAGTTAATTTTTTTTAATGGTTTTTGTTCCCAAAATGACTGTTCTTTTTGAGTCCAAAAACTTTCTGTATAGGTTGGGATACCACAGGCTAAATCAGCTATTTCAAATGCCAAAATAAGGGTATAAACTAGCTACTTGTAAACAATTCAATGCACTCCAGCAGGTAAAATAGATAATTTTGAACAAATTAAAGGGGAGAACATCTTTTTGAGTAAACTGTCCCTTTAAGTATGTATGAATATTTTCTCTCACAGGCTAAAGAATGGTTTCTCAAATTATTATCACTTTGTATACTGTTGCCATATCCAGACTACCTCTGCTAGGTTACTTCTCTAATTGGAATCTAGAACATAGATGTATTAAGTCTGTTTTGTCTCTTCTAGTTGGCTTATTTGGAATATCTGTCCAGTTAAAAAATGGCTCCAGCGGTTAGAAACAGGTGATGGCATGGCAGAATGGCTTTATGGAAACTTCAAGCATATGACAGCTTAATTTTCTTCCACAAGGCTGTGAGACCAGTTTGCAGGTAAGTACAGGTTATTAATATGTAGGTGTCACATGGTCACTGGCAGATGTTATAGTGAGCTCTCTGCACATGGTGGCAGCTGTAGTTTGCGGACACTAAGAGCAGTCCGCGGCTGCTCCTGGTGCCCGTGACTACAGCTGTAAAGCTATGGTGGGGTGTAAACTGTTTCTGAAGCCTCTGGACATTTGACTAGTCTAAAATAATTAATTTCTACCCCTAGGATTATATTTTATTTCCCCCTATTTTCAAAGACTGCTTAACAGCATAATTTTATTCTCTCCCATAAAACCCAACATGGTCACTGGCAGACGTTACAGTGAGCTCTCTGCACATGGTGGCAGCTGTAGTTACAGACACTAAGAGCAGTCCGCACCTGCTCCTGGTGCCCGTGGCTACAGCTGTAAGGCTATGGTGGGGTGTAAACTGTTTCTGAAGCCTTTGGGCATGTATAGTCTAAAATAAATTACTGCCTTTAGCATGGCATTCTCCCCCCCCCCCCTTATTTTCAATGGCTGCTTAACAGCATAATTTTACTTTCTTCCCTCCTGATAGTCCCAACATGGTCACTGGCAGACGCTACAGTGAGCTCTCTGCACATGGTGGCAGCTGTAGTTACGGACACTAAGAGCAGTCCGCACCTGCTCCTGGTGCCCGTGGCTACAGCTGTAAGGCTATGGTGGGGTGTAAACTGTTTCTGAAGCCTTTGGGCATGTATAGTCTAAAATAAATTACTGCCTTTAACATGGCATTCCCCCCCCTTATTTTCAATGGCTGCTTAACAGCATCATTTTACTTTCTTCTCTCCTGATAGTCCCAACATGGTCACTGGCAGACGTTACATTGAGCGCTCTGCACATGGTGGCAGCTGTAGTTTGCGGACACTAAGAGCAGTCCGCACCTGCTCCTGGTGCCCGTGACTACAGCTGTAAATCTATGGTAAACTGTTTCTGAAGCCTTTGGACATGTACTAGTCTAAAATTAATTACTGCCTCTAGCATGGCATTTAATTCTCCCCCCCCCCCCTCCCTATTTTCAGTGGCTGCTTAACAGCATAATTTACTTTCTTCCCTCCTGATAGTCCCAACATGGTCACTGGCAGACGTTACAGTGAGCTCTCTGCACATGGTGGCAGCTGTAGTTTGCGGACACTAAGAGCAGTCCGCACCTGCTCCTGGTGCCCGTGACTACAGCTGTAAATCTATGGTGGGGCGTAAACTGTTTCTGAAGCCTTTGGACATGTACTAGTCTAAAATTAATTACTGCCTCTAGCATGGCAATTAATTCCCCCCCCTCCCTATTTTCAGTGGCTGCTTAACAGCATAATTTACTTTCTTCCCTCCTGATAGTCCCAACATGGTCACTGGCAGACGTTGTAGTGAGCTCTCTGCGCATGGTGGCAGCTGTAGTTTGCGGACACTAAGAGCAGTCCGCACTTGCTCTTGGTGCCTGTGACTACAGCTGTAAAGCAATGGTGGGGCGTAAACTGTTTCTGAAGCCTTTGGGCATGTATAGTCTAAAATAAATTATTGCCTCTAGCATGGCATTTTATCCCCCCCTTATTTTCAATGGCTGCTTAACAGCATAATTTTACTTTCTTCCCTCCTGATAGTCCCAACATGGTCACTGGCAGACGTTACAGTGAGCTCTCTGCACATGGTGGCAGCTGTAGTTTGCGGACACTAAGAGCAGTCCGCACCTGCTCCTGGTGCCCGTGACTACAGCTGTATGGCTATGGTGGGGCGTAAACTGTTTCTGAAGCCTTTGGGCATGTATAGTCTAAAATAAATTACTGCCTCTAGCATGGCATTTCATTTCCCACTATGTTCAATGGCTGCTTAACAGCATAATTTACTTCTGTCCTGTTAGACCCAACATGATCACTGGCAGATGTTACAGTGAGCTCTCTGCCCATGGTGGCAGCTGTTTTTTTGGACATGTGGAGCAGTGCGTGCCTGCTCCCTGTGCCCATGGATACAGCTGTAAAGCTATGGTGGATTGTAAATTGTCTCGATGCCTATGAGCATGATAATTTTAAAATAATTTAATTGCCTCTAATATAGCATTTTCATTTTCCCTTATTTTTCAAAGTAAAGTTTGTGACTTTATAATCTATATTAAATAAAAATAGCCTATGCATTTTCTCCTATTAAAGTACTTTTTAAGCCCATCATGGTCATTGGCAGACGTTGATGTGAGCTCTCTGTCATGGTGGAAGCCGTGCTTGTGGACACTTGGTGCAGTCCGCACCTGCTCCCAGTGCCCATGAGTACAGCTGTAAAGCTATGGTGGATTGTAAATGGCCTCTGAAGCCTTTGGACATGCAGTAAAGATATAATAATCCCTAAATATATCAATGTTTTAATAACAATTATACATTATTTCCATTAACCTTTATATGACCACTTTAAAAATGGCGTATCGCTCCTTTTCATAGTACTCCAAGGACCCTTGTCTAGTTTTCCTACATGTCTGCTTCACACATGCTATATCGAAGTAACTCCTCTTTGGCAAAGATCTCTTTTCTCCATATATGTTCATTAGCAGTAGGTACAGTAAACTGTCTTCATAGCAGCTGTGTCTTTGGGAAGTGGAAGCAGAGGGCCCCTGCTGAAGCTACCCAAGGCTAGTTATATACTGTGGTACATTACAAGTTTGTCTCCTCAGCCTTAGGTCATTCTCCCCATCATATGTCCCATGCAAGCCCAACCCAGAAAATGCACAGCTAACATTCATGGTAAACTCTATTCTGTTGCATTTATTATTGCTCCCTTTTTTATACTTTTTTTTTTATATTTGTTGCATTTATGAAATTATGATATGGAGCGACTGTTAGGCTGTAGTTTTGAAGCATTTGGTCATATAACTAACCACTTAAACCTATAAATCTCCTTATATATTGTACAGCCCAGAATATAGACCATAACACTTTATGTTCATATTTAATGTTTGAGTATTAACTATAGGCAAGGTAAACTTATCACAATGTCCTATTTCTTACGTTAAGTAGTATGTATTTCCCCCCCCCCCCGTATCTGCAGGTGATGCTAAAGTTATCAGATCTACAGCACCTGTTGACATACAGCCAACACGTGTCTAGTTCATTGTCAAAAGAAATGTTTGTGCCTCTCTTGTTACAACAGGTAAGAGTTAAATTGTTGTAAAGACCTTAAATTCATAGTATTTGAGCCGTTTCCTGTATAACAGTAGATTATTTTTGTTGCATTATTATTTTAGTATAATTAGTGATAATAGTCAAACCATGGCGTTTTAAGACTAACAACCCTGCTTACTGTGTGTTTAACACGCAAGTTGTCAACACAAAGTAGAAGCACTTTGAACCAGCAAAGCAGTGCTGGTCCCAATTGGTAGCACTAGTTTAACATCTGAGCGACTGGTGCTATTGATTGTATCTGCTTGGGCTAGCAGTACTCTGTGCGACTTTAAACGTCTCTTAACCCTTTACAGGTGCTAAACACCTAGCTTTGGAGCATGTAATTTTACCACACTAATGACCCTGTAATGTTGTCCACTTGTCCTTGCATTGTCTTTCTGTGGTTTGACTGCACTTTTTAATTCCAATATACTTTTATCCTTAAAGGAATAGGGAAAGCAGTTGTTAGTCCTAGGTTATATCTATCTTTTAAAGGGGCATTACATAGTATTTTCTGGGGCAATATATAGTTTTTTTTTTGTTTTGTTTTTTAAGACCAAACAAAATGTTTTATCTTCTTAATAAAGATTGGCCTGATCTCAGAGCCTAGGAAGCTTTTTATTAATGTAAATGTTCAATGTACTTGCTTGCACATGGGATCATAACAGCCAGTGGTAAAAAATAAACTTAAATGGATTGGATAGTGATATTTTAAACAACTTTCCAATTTTAATTCTGTTTTGCTTAGTTCTTGTGGTATCCTTTTTTTAAAAAAGTCTACACCAGAATTTTTATTGTATATAAAAAATAAATAGCTTTATTACCTATACTGCCAGTTTTGTATAACCAACACTGTTATATTAAATAATACTTTTTGCCTCTGTAAACTGCCCCCTTATTTAAGTTCTTTTGACAGACTTTGCATTTTATGGGCACACTCTGGGGCTTTTCAGCCGACGGCTTTATTCTTCAACAAAGGATACCAAAAAGAACAATGCAAATTTGGTAATAGAAGTAAATTGGAAAGTTGTTTAATTATATACAGTAGCTGAATCAAGAATGTTTAATTTACAAGTCAAGCATCCTAGAGCTACATTTTTTAAAACCATGTTCAAGTTTAAATATTACTGTATTTTCTTATGTATTGTAATTTTATTTTTGTCTGTGTCCCTATGTCCAGTGTTAATTTTGACGGAAAATTTCTATTTAGTCTTAGTTTTAGTCTTTTGACTAAAATGCCATTTTAGTTTTAGTCGTATTTTAGTCATCTGAATTGTTTTAGTTTTAGTCTAGTTTTAGTCGACTAAATCTCCAGTAGATTTTAGTCAATTAAATCTCCAGTAGATTTTAGTCGACTAAAATCTAAGGGGTTTAGTTAAAGTGTAATGCATTATTTAAGCATTTCTCTATAATTTGCAAACTGATTATATACCCCAGGAGTAAACATAACACCTGTTATTATATATGGTATTAAGGTTTAAACATGCAATACAGACACAGATTTAGCCGGTATGATATGTAACATCTTTATTAAACTTAAAATTAAATAAAACCAAGTTTCATAAACAAACAGAAGTGCAACTTTAAAATATAAAAAAACAAACTGTATTGGCTGTATTGCACATATTACCCAATACAAAAACTTTAACAGTTCTCTGTTAATAATTAAAACAAGTATCAAGTAACTCAACGCAACAAAAAGTTTGTGCAGCTAGCACAGGCACAGCATAACTTAAACCCATACTGGTGGGTTATGCTTATTTCTATAGGAAGAATCAATTAATTGTTCAGATTCGAAAATATTTCGGAAACGATATTAGCACTGCTCTAGAACTTCCAAACTCATTATATACTCCTGGAGTAAAGGTTTATTAACCTGTTTTTATTTATGTTATTAAGGTTTGAACATGCAATACAGATTTAACTGTTGTGGTATATAACATCTCTTTATCTTAAAATTTAATAAAATTAAGTTTCGTAAATTTGACAAAAGAGCAGTAATTAGATATGTATTGATTATAACGCCTTGCATGAAATGTTTTTGTCAGCAAATTTTGATTTAGTTTTAGCCATAGTATTTGACTAAAATGTCATTTTGATTTAGTTTTAGTCATAGTCTTTTGACTAAAATGCCGTTTTAGTCGTATTTAAGTCATCAGAATTTCTTTAGTTTTATACTCATTTTAATCTAGTTTTAGTCGACGAAATTAACACTGCCTATGTCACTTTTGTTATATACCGTATATAATTCTTTATTTATAAAGCGCTAACAGATTCTGCAGCGCTGTCCATGGGTACAAAGATAAAAGTACAATATAAAATACACCAGACAAAGTTTAACAAACAAATACAGGGGGAATTGAGGGCCCTGTTCCCGTGGGAACTTACAATATAGATGGGTAGGAGGGTGAGAAACAGGAGGTTGGGACTGCAAAGGTGAGAATGATGTTAGTGTGCAGTTAGATGAGGGCAGCAATTAGGCAAGTGGAATTCATTTATTACTGATTTGGAGATAGGCTTCCATGAACAGAAAGGTCTTTAGGGAGCGTTTGTAGGAGGAAAGGTTAGGGGAGAGTCTGACAGCTCTAGGAAGTGCGTTCCAGAGGGTTGGTGCCGCACTAGAGAAGTCCTGTAGTCTAGCATTAGAGGAGGTGATGGTAGAAGATGCAAGGAGCAGGTCATTGTTGGATCTTAGGGGGCGGACAACACAGACTTCACTTGCATTTTTCTGCAAACATTTCTTTCTATGCATTTCAATCTGGACTGATTTAGACAGGAAGATCTTGTTACTTTGAAATCTGCTCGATAGCTCAGGTCTGGTTAAAATTATTAATTTCAGCTCGCTTGGCTTTGCTGCAACACAAGCAGACAGCTCCACCTACTGGCTATTTTAATAAATGCACTGCTTCTCAATGCTTTTCTATAGCAATCACATGACTGGAAAAAGGTTATTCTGAAACGGTGTAAATTGAACCGTTGTAAAACGAGGGCCACCTGTGTGTGTGTGTGTGTATATATATGTATATATACATTGATAAAAAGCCTACTGCCCATTAGGGATGGGCGAATATGTAAATTTCTGAATTTGAATGTTAGAACGAATGTTATTACCAAAATTTGAATTACAAATCCGAATGTTGATACTAACGAATATTCTTAGAAAATCTATAATCAAATGCTACAGTTTTCGAATGTCACTTTCGAATTTGAATGTTTATAATTGGATCGAATGTCCACATTCGAAATTTCGAATTTAACATTCTATTTAACAAATACTATTCAGAAGCTCAATAGTTCATGTGTTAGGGAATCTAGTAAATTGATACATAATAGATAGAAACATTTGAATTGATATATTTGTATTTCAATTGAATATTGCATAATTTGAATATTACATTTAAAGAAAGCATTAGAAATACTATTATAAATTCGAATTTTCCTAAACAAATATGTTCGAAAGTAATCGTAAAATTCAAAACCGAACATTCAAAAATCGAATGTTATATAAACATTTGAAATTTGAATGAATATGTTAAAATTTGTTTCATTTTTCGAATGTTGCAAAACATTCGCCCATCCCTATTTATGTAGGAGAGGGTTATTTTAAATACCATAATGGTGTCTGTATCTGACCTTTCTTGCGCAGTTCTTGACATTTTCTTAGTAATACATTTCACCATGAAATCTTTATCTAAACTTTTAGATGTGTTGGCAATGTTGCTTAAAGGACCACTCAATGCAGTAGAATTACATAATTAAGTACATAATAAAGACGATGCAATCGCACTTAATCTGAATTTCAGATAAGCAGTAGATTTTTTTCTCCCGTTTTCTTGTATCATGTGACCGACCTCAGACAATCACAGACTAGTATACGTATACCCTGTGAGCTTCTGCACGTGCTCAGTAGGGGCTTGCTGCCCAGTAAGTGTGAATATAAAAAGACTGCAAAATTTGATAACTTAAAATTCCATGCTCTTTCAGAATTATAAGTTTATTTTGACTGGAGTGTTCCTTTAATTCTGTATTAGAACGGTTTCAGATCTTAAGGAGTTGTACATTTAAAGAGAAGTAATATCCAAATGCTAAATCATTTAAAAGTGATGCAGCAGATCTGTAAAAGGCTTAAAAGAATCATTTAAAAGTGATGCAGCAGATCTGTAAAAGGCTTAAAAGAAAATATACACATTAGTATCTCTGTAAAAAAATGAGTTACCTCTGTCTTTGGTAGCCCTATCCTATTATAGACCAAATGTAAGCATCTGTAGGCTTATCCCAGGACTAGCGAGGGATCATGCGCCTTAGATGTCACCTTATTTCCGTTCTCAGTTTTTTATATATCCCAAAAGATCACAGTAAAGAATGAACTCGGCACAGATGATGCAGATGACTAAAAGTGGCTTTTTTTTTTAGCAAAAACATACATCTTTAAATAACTTTCAAATTGACTTTATAATATACATTTTGTGCTTCATTCTCTTGGTATCCTTTATTGAATGAGCAGCAATGCAAAACTGGTAGCTAGCTCCCACACATTAGTAAGCCAATAACAAGAACTATATGTACAGCCACCAATCAGCAGTTAAATCCCAGCTCCTAAGCATACCTAGGTATCCTTTTCAACAAAGGATACCAAGAGAAATAAGCAAATTGGAATGTTTAAAATTGTATTCCCTATCTGAATCGTGAAAGGGGAAGAAAATGTGTTTCGTCTTCCTTTTGATAACTGCTAACAAATCAGTTAGCAATCCGTTGTGCACCAAAATACTTTTTGTTTCATGGAGGAGTTGCTTTAGGGCTAAATAAGAATTTGTTGAGTAACGCCACTTTAACTGTGATACTAAAAAAACAATTTTAATCAATTGCACTCTAAAATAGCCATCCCTTTAAAGTGAATGTAAATTTTGATGCTTAAGTGCCCGTTTTTTTTAAAATTTGATTAAAAACAGGGGCACTTTAATTCATCAAAATTTACATTTCACTACTGTTTAACTTTAAAATTGACAGCAGCTCCAGCTTCCTCCGGTCGTCGCAAGCAATTTCTGATGTCAAAAATGATGGATAGGTCATCCTCCAATCACAGCTCCCCCTCCCCTCATTTTAGACCCAGGAAGAGGCTTTAACCATCAAAATTTACATTTCACTACTGTTTAACTTTAAAATTGACAGCAGCTCCAGCTTCCTCCGGTCGTCGCAAGCAATTTCTGATGTCAAAAATGATGGATAGGTCATCCTCCAATCACAGCTCCCCCTCCCCTCATTTTAGACCCAGGAAGAGGCTTTGCAACGGGTGGAGGAAGCTGGAGCTGCTGTGAAGATTAAAAGGTAAGTTTTTATTTTTTTCACAACAGGAGTGAAATCTAAATTTTGATGAATTAAAGTGCCCCTGTTTTTAATCAAATTTTTAAAAACCGGGCACTTTAGCATCAAAATTTACATTCACTTTAATAACTGCTGACAGTTCTACTTGATATGCATGTGTCTAATTCAATTTAACATTTTGTGAATGAGTTGCTCAGTCCTTTAAGGACCAGGAATTTCAGACAAAAACTTACCCAAAAGACCAGAGCATTTTGCTCCATTTAAAAAAAAAGGGGCTTTTTCTTTTTTCTTTCTGCAGTGTAGGTTGTGTGCTCGCGTACACACATCTCTCTTACCCTCAAAATAGTATCCGCCATCTATATATAAATATAAACAAGCCTTTTCTCTAGTGGGACATGCAATCCAGAAACTGTCAGCGAGACTGCTGCAGAAAGAGCCCAGGACAGTAGCGTCCTTAAGGGCTAAACAACTAGCGCCATACAGGGGACGGCGCTGTTCGTTAAAGGGTTTAAAAGAAAAAAAAATGCATATTTCTAAATAAGTTGATACCCATTGTAGGTGTTCCCTGAATTACAACCCATTTAAATTGATCCTGTTGAAGAGAAAAGTGTACACCATTTCTACTGTATGCTATGCTCTAGGGTTTGTAGGAGGAACTTGAAATTTTGTTCTGTATTCTCACTTTTTTAATTTTTATTTTGCAGGTGTTTTCCAGTTGGAGTACACGTGTGTGTTTTGTGTAACTGCTGCTCTCATAACTCGATGTACGCGTGGAAAGGGATTGTCCTTGGCATTCCTGTTTGAACTATAAACCTGGCTATTTAATACAATGCTATTAAAGTGTTTGATATCTGTTCTATTAATAAAGTTGTGACTGATCTTACATTGTGTTTATAGTTTTTTTTTTATTGATATGGGTATGCATTAAAGAGATGATAAATCCTACGGTTTATGAAACGCTAGAATTTACCATCACATAAAATAAAGGTGACCATCCTTCAGTTTAAAATTTTTTTGCCACAGGCTCAGTGCTAACCTAAACGCCTCCGGCCATCCACAACACAGCTCAGTTTTTCAATATCACATCTATTGACTAAGGTGGAAACGTTTTCATTGAAAAAAAAAGTTGTGCCGTGGGTGCTTAGGTTAGCACTGAAGCAGTGGTGAAATGAAATATAGGTGCCTATTCATCAGTGTTTGTTTTTTTAACTGATGAATGAAGGTGGCCTTTATTTTTAGTGATTGTAATTCCTATATTACTTTTTATTTTATTTTGTCTTTAATAATTGCAAGGATTTTGGAATTCCAAAATCCTTGCAATTAAAGAAAAAAAAGTAATTATTTTGTGTGTAATATATCATAAATAAATTAATATATATATATAAATATATGTATGTGTGTGTGTATGTATGTGTGTATATATATATATATATATATATATATATATATATATATATATATATATATATATATATATATATATATATATATATATATATATATATATATATATATAAACATAATTTATGCTTACCTGATAAATTTATTTCTCTTGTGATGTATCGAGTCCACGGATTCATCCTTGTGGGATATTCTCCTTCCCAACAGGAAGTGGCAGAGAGAGCACCCACAGCAGAGCTGTCTATATAGCTCCTCTGTTAGCACCACCCCCCAGTCATTCGACCGAAGGCTAGGAACAAAAAGGAGAAACTATAGGGTGCAGTGGTGACTGAAAGATTAAAAATAAAAATATATATGCCTGTCGTAATAAACAGGGCGGGCCGCGGACTCGATACATAACAAGAGAAATAAATTTATCAGGTAAGCATAAATTATGTTTTCTCTTGTAAGATGTATTGAGTCCACGGATTCATCCTTACTTGTGGGATACCAATACCAAAGCTTTAGGACACGGATGAAGGGAGGGACAAGACAGGGACCTTAAACGGAAGGCACCACTGCTTGTAGAACCTTTCTCCCAAAAATAGCCTCCGAAGAAGCAAAAGTATGAATTTGTAAAATTTGGAAAAAGTATGAAAAAGTCGCCGCCTTACAAATCTGTTCAACAGAAGCCTCATTTTCTCTTACATTGGTGTGTCCGGTCCACAACTTCATCCTTGTGGGATATTCTCAATCCCTACAGGAAGTGGCAAAGAGAGCACACAGCAGAGCTGTCGATATAGCTCCCCTCAGGCTCCGCCCCCCAGTCATTCTCTTTGCCGCTCTAAACAAGTAGCATCTCCACGGGGGTGGTAAAGAGTTTGTGGTGTTAGTTTTGTAGTTTTTATTTCTTCTATCAAAAGTTTATTTCTCCTGTTAAGTGTGATCAGTCCACGGGTCATCATTACTTCTGGGATATTAACTCCTCCCCAACAGGAAGTGCAAGAGGATCACCCAGCAGAGCTGCTATATAGCTCCTCCCCTCTACGTCAAACCCAGTCATTCTCTTGCACCCAACTAATAGATAGGATGTGTGAGAGGACTGTGGTGATTTTACTTAGTTTTTAGAACTTCAATCAAAAGTTTGTTATTTTAAAACAGCACCGGAGTGTGTTGTTCCTTCTCAGGGAGAATTTGAAGAAGAATCTACCTGAGTTTTTCTGTATGATTTTAACCGGAGTAGTTAAGATCATGTTGCTGTTCTCGGCCATCTGAGGAGTGAGGTAAACTTCAGATCAGGGGACAGCGGGCAGGTTCACCTGCAAAGAGGTATGTAGCAGCATATTATTTTCTGAGAATGGAATTGACTAGAAAATACTGCAAATACCTATATAAAGTAAGTTCAGCCTTAAATGCAGTAGTAGCAACTGGTATCAGGCTGTCATGTATGTATATTTTCACTTCAGTATTCTGGGGAATGGCATTTCACTGAATTAATACTGTTTACATAAAGCTTTAGCCTATTTTGCAGTAAAAACGGCTTGCAGCAGGCTTTTTATGACAAATACATTTATTGATGTTAAACGTTTTTTGCTGGCATGTGAAATCGTTTATATTTCTGAGGTACTGGGTGAAAACTTATTTGGGCATTAGTTTTATCCACTTGGCGGGCATTTTGTTTGATTTATGACAGTTTACTGATCTCCCTCACTGTTGTGTGTGAGGGGGAGGGGCTGAATTTGGCGCTTTTACTACGCATCAAAAATTCAGTCACAAGTCTGTTCTTCTTCCCTGCATGATCCGGTTCGTCTCTACAGAGCTCAGGGGTCTTCAAAAGTTATTTTGAGGGAGGTAATCACTCACAGCAGACCTGTGAGATTGTGCTTGACTGTGATAAAAAACGTTACATTCTGTACTTTTTTTCTGCTATTAAAGGGCTAGTTATCCATTACTAATGGGAGCAATCCTTTGCTAAAATTGTATTTTTACTGAGAAAAAAGTTTGTTTTCATAAAATTATCTGTTTTATTGTACTCAACTGTCATATCTTTCTGTGCTTCTTAAAGGCACAGTGCGTTTTTTTCATACTATTTATAAAAGTGAATTGAAAAGTATTTCCAAGTTTGCTGGTTATTTGCTAGTGTGTTAAACATGTCTGACTCAGAGGAATATCTCTGTGCTATATGTGCTAAAGCCAAAGTGGAGCCCAATAGAAATTTATGTACTAATTGTATTGATGCTACTTTAAATAAAAGTCAATCTGTACAAATTGAACAGCATTCACCAGACAACGAGAGGAAAGTTATGCCGACTAACTCCCCTCACGTGTCAGTACCTGCATCTCCCGCTCGGGGGATGCGTGATATTGTAACGCCGGGTATTTCAGGGCGGCCATTACAAATCACATTGCAGGACATGGCTAATGTTATGACTGAGGTTTTGTCTAAATTACCAGAACTTAGAGGGAAGCGGGACCACTCTGGGGTGAGAACAGAGTGCGCTGATAATACTAGGGCCATGTCAGATACTGGGTCACAGTATGCGGAACATGAGGACGGAGAGCTTCAATCTGCAGGTGACGGTTCTGATCCCATTAGAGTGGATTCAGACATTTCTAATTTTAAGTTTAAGCTTGAAAACCTCCGCGTACTGTTAGGGGAGGTATTAGCGGCTCTGAATGATTGTAACACTGTTGCAATTCCAGAGAAATTATGTAGGCTGGATAGATACTATGCGGTACCGGAGAGTACTGACGTATTTCCTATACCTAAGAGGCTTACAGAGATAATTACTAAGGAGTGGGATAGGCCCGGTGTGCCCTTTTCCCCCCCTCCTGTATTTAGAAAAATGTTTCCAATAGACGCCACCACACGGGACTTATGGCAGACGATCCCTAAGGTGGAGGGAGCGGTTTCGACGCTGGCTAAGCGTACCACTATCCCGGTGGAGGATAGCTGTGCTTTTTCTGATCCAATGGATAAAAAATTAGGTTACCTTAAGAAAATGTTTGTTCAACAAGGTTTTATATTGCAACCTCTTGCATGTATTGCGTCTGTCACGGCCGCATCAGCCTTTTGGTCCGAGTCCCTGGAAGAGACTCTTGACTCAATAACTATAGAGGAAATTTCAAACAAGCTTAAAACACTTAAGCTAGCTAATTCATTTGTTTCAGATGCCGTTGTACATTTAACTAAACTTACGGCTAAGAATTCCGGAGCCGCCATTCAGGCACGCAGAGCACTGTGGCTAAAATCCTGGTCAGCTGATGTTACTTCTAAATCTAAGTTACTCAACATACCTTTCAAAGGGCAGACCTTATTCGGGCCCGGTTTGAAGGAAATTATCGCTGACATTACAGGAGGTAAAGGCCACGCCCTGCCTCAAGACAGAGCCAAGCCGAAGGCTAGACGGTCTAATTTTCGTTCCTTTCGTAATTTCAAGACAGGAGCAGCATCAACTTCCTCTGCACCAAAACAGGAAGGAGCTGTTGCTCGCTACAGACAAGGCTGGAGACCTAACCAGTCCTGGAACAAGGGCAAGCAGGCCAGAAAACCTGCTGCTGCCCCTAAGACAGCATGAATTGAGGGCCCCCGATCCGGGAACGGATCTAGTGGGGGGCAGACTTTCTCTCTTCGCCCAGGCTTGGGCAAGAGATGTCCAGGATCCCTAGGCGTTAGAGATCATATCTCAGGGATATCTTCTGGACTTCAAATCCTCTCCCCCAAAAGGGAGATTCCATCTGTCAAGGTTGTCAACAAACCAAATAAAGAAAGAGGCGTTTCTACGCTGTGTACAAGATCTTTTACTAATGAGAGTGATCCATCCGGTTCCGCGGTCGGAACACGGACAGGGGTTTTACTCAAATCTGTTTGTGGTTCCCAAGAAAGAAGGAACCTTCAGACCAATCTTGGATTTAAAGATCCTAAACAAATTCCTAAGAGTTCCATCGTTCAAAATGGAAACTATTCGGACAATCCTACCCATGATCCAAAAGGGTCAGTACATGACCACGGTGGATTTAAAGGATGCTTACCTTCACATACCGATTCACAGAGATCATTTCCGGTATCTAAGGTTTGCCTTCCTAGACAGGCATTACCAGTTTGTAGCTCTTCCATTCGGGTTGGCTACGGCTCCAAGAATCTTCACAAAGGTTCTGGGGGCTCTTCTGGCGGTGCTAAGACCGCGAGGAATCTCGGTAGCTCCATACCTAGACGACATTCTGATTCAAGCCTCAAGCTTTCAAACTGCCAAGTCTCATACAGAGTTTGTACTGGCATTTCTAAGATCGCATGGGTGGAAGGTAAACGAAAAGAAGAGTTCTCTCGTTCCACTCACAACAGTTCCCTTCTTGGGGACTCTTATAGATTCTGTAGAAATGAAGATTTACCTGACAGAAGACAGGTTAACAAAACTTCAAAACGCCTGCCGTGTCCTTCATTCCATTCAACACCCGTCAGTGGCTCAATGTATGGAGGTGATCGGCTTAATGGTAGCGGCAATGGACATAGTTCCCTTTGCACGCCTACACCTCAGACCGCTGCAATTGTGCATGCTAAGTCAGTGGAATGGGGATTACTCAGATTTGTCCCCCACTCTGAATCTGGATCAAGAGACCAGAAATTCTCTTCTGTGGTGGCTTTCTCGGCCACATCTGTCCAAGGGGATGCCATTCAGCAGGCCAAATTGGACAATTGTAACAACAGACGCCAGCCTGTTAGGTTGGGGCGCTGTCTGGAATTCCCTGAAGGCTCAGGGATCATGGACTCAGGAGGAGAGTCTCCTGCCAATAAACATTCTGGAATTGAGAGCAGTCCTCAATGCCCTTCTGGCTTGGCCCCAGTTAACAACTCGGGGGTTCATCAGGTTTCAGTCGGACAACATCACGACTGTAGCTTACATCAACCATCAAGGAGGAACAAGAAGCTCCCTAGCGATGATGCAAGTATCAAAGATAATTCGTTGGGCAGAGTCTCACTCTTGCCATCTCTCAGCAATCCACATTCCGGGAGTGGAGAACTGGGAGGCGGATTTCCTAAGTCGTCAGACTTTTCATCCGGGGGAGTGGGAACTTCATCCGGAGGTCTTTGCCCAAATACTTCGATGTTGGGGCAAACCAGAGATAGATCTCATGGCGTCTCGACAGAACGCCAAGCTTCCTCGTTACGGGTCCAGATCCAGGGATCCGGGAGCGGCCCTAGTAGATGCTTTGACAGCACCTTGGACCTTCGGGAGAGCTTATGTGTTTCCACCCTTTCCGATGCTTCCTCGTTTGATCGCCAGAATCAAACAGGAGAGAGCATCAGTAATTCTAATAGCGCCTGCGTGGCCTCGCAGGACCTGGTATGCAGATCTAGTGGACATGTCATCCTGTCCACCTTGGTCTCTGCCTCTGAGACAGGACCTTCTGATTCAGGGTCCTTTCAAACATCAAAATCTAATTTCTCTGAAGCGGACTGCCTGGAGATTGAACGCTTGATTTTATCAAAACGTGGATTCTCTGAGTCAGTAATTGATACCCTGATACAGGCTAGGAAGCCTGTTACCAGAAAGATTTATCATAAAATATGGCGTAAATACCTATATTGGTGCGAATCCAAAGGTTACTCTTGGAGTAAGGTTAGGATTCCTAGGATATTGTCTTTTCTACAAGAGGGTTTAGAAAAGGGCTTATCCGCTAGTTCTTTAAAGGGACAGATCTCAGCTCTGTCCATTTTGTTACACAAACGTCTGTCAGAAGTTCCAGACGTTCAGGCTTTTTGTCAGGCTTTGGCCAGGATTAAGCCTGTGTTTAAAAATGTTGCTCCGCCATGGAGTTTAAACCTTGTTCTTAACGTTTTACAGGGCGTTCCGTTTGAACCCCTTCATTCCGTTGATATAAAATTGTTATCTTGGAAAGTTCTATTTTTAATGGCTATTTCCTCGGCTCGAAGAGTCTGAGTTATCAGCCTTACATTGTGATTCTCCTTATTTGATTTTTCACTCGGATAAGGTAGTTCTGCGTACTAAACCTGGGTTCTTACCTAAGGTAGTCACTAACAGGAATATCAATCAGGAGATTGTTGTTCCATCCTTGTGTCCTAATCCTTCCTCAAAGAAGGAACGACTTCTGCACAATCTAGATGTAGTTCGTGCCCTAAAATTTTATTTACAGGCAACTAAAGATTTTCGACAAACATCTTCCCTGTTTGTCGTTTACTCTGGTCAGAGGAGAGGTCAAAAAGCTTCGGCTACCTCTCTCTTTTTGGCTTCGTAGCATAATACGTTTAGCCTATGAGACTGCTGGACAGCAGCCTCCTGAAAGAATTACAGCTCATTCCACTAGAGCTGTGGCTTCCACTTGGGCCTTTAAGAATGAGGCCTCTGTTGAACAGATTTGCAAGGCTGCAACTTGGTCTTCACTTCATACTTTTTCCAAATTTTACAAATTTGACACTTTTGCTTCTTCGGAGGCTATTTTTGGGAGAAAGGTTCTTCAGGCAGTGGTTCCTTCTGTATAAAGATCCTGCCTATCCCTCCCGTCATCCGTGTACTTTTGCTTTGGTATTGGTATCCCAGAAGTAATGATGACCCGTGGACTGATCACACTTAACAGGAGAAAACATAATTTATGCTTACCTGATAAATTCCTTTCTCCTGTAGTGTGATCAGTCCACGGCCCGCCCTGTTTTTTATGGCAGGTCTAAATTTTTAAATTATACTCCAGTCACCACTGCACCCTTTAGCTTCTCCTTTCTCGTTGGTTCTTGGTCGAATGACTGGGTTTGACGTAGAGGGGAGGAGCTATATAGCAGCTCTGCTGGGTGATCCTCTTGCACTTCCTGTTGGGGAGGAGTTAATATCCCAGAAGTAATGATGACCCGTGGACTGATCACACTACAGGAGAAAGGAATTTATCAGGTAAGCATAAATTATGTTTTTAAAATAGTGCCGGCTTATACTATTTACTCTGAAGCAGAAAGTGATGATTTCTGCTGAGGACACTATGATTTTAGCATCAGTAACTAAAATCCATTGCTGTTCCCACCCAGGACTGTTGAATACAGGAGAACTTCAGTTGGGGGGAACAGTTTGCAGGCTTAACTGCTTCATGTATGATCAGTCATTTTTCTAACAAAACCCAGTAATGCTAGAAGACTGTCCGTAATCCCCATAGGGGAAGGTAAGCCATGTTTCTTAAACTATGTATAAAATAATGGCTTAAATAAAGGGCTTAGTTGCTGGTTGACACTATTTTGTGCTTAATCGATTGCTTCTTAGCATAATTATTTATAGTTTAGGTGTTTTTGTGACTTATAAAAACGCTTATGGGGTTTTTTATTCGCCTGGCATTTGATTAGACTCCTAATCTCCTCAATGGCCCCAGCACTTTGTAATGCAGAGAGAGGAGGCCTCATTTTCGCGCCTCAGTTGTGCAGTTGTTTTTGACAAGACAGTTCATGCAGCCTCACGTGTGGTGTCCAGAGACTTCAGAGGAACTTCAGACAGTCTTATTTCTACTCCAAATAATCCCTAAGGACGGTAAAAGCCTCAGCAGAAGCTGTGGCATAGAACTGTAGTGTGTTTAACCGGTCAAATTCATGTTTTAGCTCCGGTTTGGGCATTAAGGGGTTAATTGAGCTGAAAATTTGTGTGCAATCTTTTCAAAGCATTAGGATAATGTGGTGAAAATTTCAATAAAATCGGATGTTTCCTTGATGGTTATTTGATGTTTTGGTTATAAAGTGTGCACTTTTATTATTTAAAGAGACAGTAACGTTTTTGTCAAAAGTATTTTTTATTGCATTTTAGTGCTGTCTAAGTCTGTCAAACATGTCTGAGCCTTCAGATAGCGCTTGTTCTATATGTTTAAAAGCCATGGCGGTACCCCCATTGAATTTATGTTTGAAGTGTGCTATAGCATCCAAGCAGTTTAAGGACCATACAATGACACTTAAAAATGTAGCCCAAGATGTATCTTTAGCTGAAGGTAACGAGGAGAGTATTTTATCTTCCCCTTCTGTGTCAACACCAGTTATGCCCGCGCAGGCGATGCCCAGCACATCTAGCGCATCGATCCCTGTTACTTTGCAGCAATTAGCAGCAGTCATGGATAATTCTCTTGCAGCTTTTTTATCCAAACTGCCAGCATTTCCAAGAAAGCGCGATAGCTCAGTTTTAAATACAGAAAATGAGCAATCAGACGCAGCGGATAATTTATCTGTAGTGCCCTCACATCAATCTGACTTGGCGGTGAGGGAGGGCCTGTCTGAGGGAGAAATTTCTGACTCAGGAAAAGTTTCTCAGCAGGCAGAGCCAGATACTATAGCATTTAAATTTAAGCTAGAGCACCTCCGCGCCCTGCTTAAGGAGGTTTTAGCTACGCTAGATGATTGTGACCCCTTGGTGGTCCCAAAAAAATTGTGTAAAATGGACAATTTCTTAGAGGTCCCGGTACACACTGATGCATTTCCGATTCCTAAGAGGGTGGCGGATATTGTGACCAGGGAGTGGGTTACCCCCCTATATTTAAGAAAATGTTCCCCATTGTTGACCCCAGAAGGGACGCATGGCAGACGGTCCCTAAGGTGGAGGGGGCAGTTTCAACACTAGCTAAGCGCACCACTATACCAATAGAAGACAGTTGCGCTTTCAAAGATCCTATGGATAAAAAATTGGAAGGTTTGCTTAAGAAAATATTTGTTCAACAAGGTTTTCTTCTTCAACCAATTTCTTGCATTATTCCTGTAACCACTGCAGCGGCTTTTTGGTTTGAGGAACTAGAGAACTCCCTACAGAAGGAAACTTCTTATGATAAAGTCATGGACAGAATTCACGCCCTGAAGTTGGCTAATTCTTTCATTACAGATGCCGCTCTTCAGTTAGCTAAATTAGCGGCGAAAAATTCTGGTTTTGCAATCGTGGCGCGCAGGGCGCTTTGGCTAAAATCTTGGTCGGCGGATGTGTCGTCCAAAACAAAATTGCTTAATATTCCTTTCAAGGGTAAGACCCTTTTCGGGCCAGAGTTGAAAGATTATTTCTGATATTACTGGAGGAAAGGGCCATGCCCTTCCACAAGATAGACCTTTCAAGGCTAAAAATAAGTCTAATTTTCGTTCCTTTCGCAATTTCAGGAACGGACCCGCTTCTACTTCTACAGCCACTAAGGAAGAGGTTAACGCTTCCCAGTCCAAACCTGCATGGAAACCCATGCAAGGCTGGAACAAGGGTAAACAGGCCAAGAAGCCTGCTGCTGCTACCAAGACAGCATGAAAGGGTAGCCCCCGATCCGGGACCGGATCTAGTAGGGGGCAGACTTTCTCTCTTTGCTCAGGCCTGGGCAAGAGATGTTCTGGATCCCTGGGCGTTAGAAATTGTCTCTCAGGGGTACCTTCTGGAATTCAAGGACCTTCCTCCAAGGGGAAGGTTCCACATGTCTCACTTGTCTTTAGACCAGACAAAGAGACAGGCATTCTTACTTTGCATAGAAGATCTTTCTGACATGGACAAACTGATGATGCTTGTCCATGAAGGCGAACCTTAGGAACTGATGGTGATCCTTGTGGATAGGAATATGCAGGTACGCATCCTTTAAATCCACGGTAGTCATATATTGACCCTCCTGGATCATCGGTAAGATTGTCCGGATAGTTTCCATCTTGAATAATGGAACTCTGAGAAATTTGTTTAGGATTTTTAAGTCCAGAATTGGCCTGAAAGTTCCTTCCTTTTTGGGAACTACAAACAGGTTTAAGTAAAAACCCCGTCCTCGTACTGCAGTTGGGACTGGGTGTATGTCATCGGCTCCACCATGGAAGCTACCTTTGAGGCAGGACCTTCTAATCCAAGGTCCATTCAAACATCCAAGCCTAGTTTCTCTGCAACTGACTGCTTGGAGATTGAACGCTTAATTCTAGCTAAGCGTGGGTTCTCTGAATCAGTTATAGATACTCTGATCCAGGCTAAAAAGCCTGTTACTAGGAAAATTTATCATAAGATATGGCGAAAATATCTTTGTTGGTGCGAATCCAAGGGTTACTCGTGGAGTAAGATTAGGATTCCAAGGTTGTTATCTTTCCTCCAAGAAGGATTGGAGAAAGGATTGTCAGCTAGTTAGTTGAAAGGACAGATATCTGCTCTGTCTATTGTTACATAAGCGTCTGGCAGCTGTGCCAGATGTGCAGGCGTTTGTTCAGGCCTTAGTTAGGATCAAACCTGTTTACAGACCTGTGGCTCCTTAATGGAGTCTAAATTTAGTTCTTTCAGTTCTTCAAGGGGTTCCGTTTGAACCTCTACATTCCGTAGATATTAAGTTACTATCTTGGAAAGTTTTGTTTTTGGTTGCTATTTCTTCTGCTCGAAGAGTTTCTGAATTGTCTGCTTTGCAGTGTACCTCACCCTATCTGGTGTTCCATACAGATAAGGTTGTTTTGGGTACCAAGCCTGGTTTTCTTCCAAAGGTAGTTTCCAATAAGAATATTAACCAGGAAATAGTTGTTCCTTCTCTGTGTCCTAATCCAGTTTCTAAAAAGGAACGTCAGTTACACAATCTAGATGTGGCTCGTGCTTTAAAATTCTATTTAGAAGCAACAAAAGATTTCAGACAAACATCATCCTTGTTTGTCGTTTATTCTGGTAAGAGGAGAGGTCAGAAAGCAACTGCTACCTCTCTTTCCTTCTGGCTGAAAAGCGTCATCCGATTGGCTTATGAGACTGCCGGACGGCAGCCTCCTGAATGAATTACCGCTCACTCCACTAGAGCTGTGGCTTCCACATGGGCTTTCAAGAACGAGGCTTCTGTTGAACAGATTTGTAAGGCAGTGACTTGGTCTTCACTGCATACATTTGCCAAATTTTACAAATTCGATACTTTTGCTTCTTCGGAGGCTATTTTTGGGAGAGAGGTTTTACAAGCAGTGGTGCCTTCCGTTTAGGTTACCTGACTGTTTTCCTCCCTTCATCCGTGTCCTAAAGCTTTGGTATTGGTTCCCACAAGTAAGGATGAAGCCATGGACCGGACACACCAATGTAAGAGAAAACAGAATTTATGCTTACCTGATAAATTTCTTTCTCTTACGGTGTGTCTGGTCCACGGCCCACCCTGGCGATGTAGTCAGGTCTAAAATTATTTTTGTAAACTAGTCACCACTGCACCCTATGGTTCTCCTAACCGTCGGTCGAATGACTGGGGGAGCGGAGCCTGAGGGGAGCTATATGGACAGCTCTGCTGTGTGCTTTCTTTGCCACTTCCTGTAGGGATTGAGAATATCCCACAAGTAAGGATGAAGCCGTGGACCAGACACACCGTAAGAGAGAGAAATTTATCAGGTAAGCATAAATTCTGTTTGTTTTTAAAAGCCCATGTGGAAGCCACAGCTCTAGTAGAATGAGCAGACATTCTTTCAGGAGGCTGCTGTCCAGCAGTCTCATAGGCCAAACGGATGATGCTTCTCAGCCAAAAGGAAAGAGAGGTAGCCGTTTGGCCTCTCCGCTTACCAGAATAAACAATGAAGATGTTTTTTTTTTTTTTTTAAAACTTTATTTATAAACAAGAATCCAAGACATACATGGCGAGTACAGTCACAATAATGCGGATATAACAAAGTGATCACTTGCAGAATAAAACAATTTTACAGAACATATTCTAAAAGGTAAAGGAGAAATGAAATCTCCATGCATGTCTCGAGATTCAGCATTTTCCAATAAAATTTTTTGCAAACAAACAGAGAAGCCTGTCTCTGTCTGGTCTAAAGACAAGCGAGACATGTGGAGCTGAAAACAGCTGAGAGAGAATATAGAAAGAAAGTAACATATAAAGGAAGGGAGAAAGGAGGGAGACATACAACATTCATACTTACCCAGAGCGCTTCCAGGTCCCCCCTCCAACAGGCAGATCACTCATGAGCCCGATCTGAGGACAGACACCACCTGCCCCTAAGATTTTCGTTGAGAACATACTGACTATTTTTAAAGGGAAAGAGAACCTTATCTATTACTATATCCGGCAAATGCAACAAATAAACCTCCCATTTAAGGAGAAATCTTTTTATCCTTTTCTCAGGATCACCTCTAGTATCTGCCTGTTCAATCAACATCTGATCATGTATTGTTTTAAGCAGTTGCTGAAAAGGCAGGGACCGGTTCCCCGCCCACTCCCTCAAAATAGTCTGTTTAGCTAGCATTAGAATTGTAGTTAAGAAAATGTCATGCTTGTATGTCAGATCTCTGGGTGTCAAAAAGATCACATGCTGCGCCGAGAGGGACACGGTTTGTTTAGTTAATTTGGTTAGCCAGTACGAGATTTTTTTTGCCAGAATTTTTGTATTTTGGGGCAACCCCAAAGTAGGTGGACCCAATCAGGAGAGCCAAGGCAACATTTGTTACATGAATTGGGAGCCCCCTGAACCCATTTAGCCCGTAAGCCAGGAGTGATGTAGGCTTGATGTAAAAATTTCAAATGTGATTCCCTCAATTTCGCGGAAATAGTACTTTGGTGTGCCCTCTCAAAGCTCATAGCGATCACTGATGAGTCTACCTCTAACTCCCCATAATGAGATCACTTTGATGCTAGTCTATGAAGCATGGAGTCTTCAAAGTGACGAATCAGTAGATTGTATGTGTGTGATAACCTAAAAGAACCTAACTTCGCCAAAGCACAAAGCCTGTCTAGGTTAGAAGACTCTGTGGGTAATAGTCACTTGGAGATTAAGGTGGATATGTAGTGTCTGCATTGGAAGTATGCAAACCTGTGTGTATGCGGTAGGTTGTAACGTGAATGTAGGTCTTGGAAGGGCAACACCTCTAAAGTCAGGGGGCGAAAAAGTTGATGGAGTCGTGTAAGTCGCAATCGTCGCCATGTCTGGAATGCCTGCGTGGTATTCCCCGGGAGGAAGTCCAAGTTGCCTTGTATTGGGAGATATTTACTGGTCGATCGGTGTACACCCCAGAGTCTACAAATCTTGGCCCAGGCTCTCAGTGGATCCCTGAACAGTACATGGTTTTGAATAAACGGGGATAAGGATTTCAGGTTGGCATGGGGCAGGAAGGCTAAGTGGAGTGGTTTAATGATGTTGGATTCTAGGTCAGGGACAGTGTAGCAGTTCTTCTCCACCAGCCAATCTGGAAAGGGCACCCAGTTGTACCACATTATATTAGGGAGACGGAGCCCACCACCCCCCCTACCGTCATTGACAAGGGAGTCCTGCCTATTCTATGTTTTTTTGCCCTGCCAAACAAAGGTTCCAATAGCGGATTGTAAGGATGCCGCATCTGTCTGCGTAAGGAGAAGGGGCAACATCTGTAACGGATAAAGAAGCTTAGGCAAGGCAACCATTTTAAAAAGGTGTACCCTACCCGAAAGAGAGAGGGGAAGCTTTGCCCAACCCACCAACATCTGCTTAATGCCACTAATAAGCCCGCCAAGATTGAGAGAATAAAGCATATGAGGGTTAACATGTATCCATATGCCTAAATATTTGAAACTACCTTGAGTGGTTTTAAGACCAAAGTCTGCTAGATTCATGTTGCGGGAATTTTGTAACCAGGTTGCCTCCGATTTATCAATATTGATCTTGTACCCCGAGAACTTGCCAAAATCACTGATTACATCTAAATGAGGTCGCAAATTAGTGCAAGGATCACCTACAAAGAGCAGCAAATCATCGGCGTAAAGTGACAGATGTTGCTTTTGACCACAGAGGTCTAGACCGGCACAATGTTGCCTGATGTAAGACGCCAGGGGTTCGATAGCTAAATCGAAGAGAAGAGGGGACATCCCTGTCTCGTTCCCCGTTGTAATGTGAAGGAGGGGGAAAGTTCCCCATTAAGAGGGAAGCCTTAGGGGGTTGAGTACAATCTCCGCATAAAATCAGAGAAGTCACCTAGCACACCAAAGCGCGACAGCGACATGTGTAGATGATCCCACTCAATCCGATCAAATGCCTTTTCGGCATCTAGCGCCAGAAGGCAGGCATCTGGTAGCTGACACGGGGGCTGTGCGTTGTACCAATAATGGGACACAACGCCAAGTGTCTTTCTAATATTTATCACTGAGGACCTGCCCTTTACAAATCCCGTTTGATCCGTGTGAACTATTTGTGGTAGGACCTTCGCCAGCCTATCTGCCAGGATTTTTGTTAGAAGTTTATAATCCCCATTTAACAGGGAGATCGGGCGGTATGAAGAAGTCTGGGTGGGATCCCTGTCAGGTTTCAGTAACAGACGGATGTTGGCCTCAGAGAATCTGTCATTTAATTGTTCGGTGCCCGCTAAGTAGGCTGAATACAGGCAGGAGAGAACTGGTGATAATTCCTCTTCTAATAACTTGAAATATTCCGCAGGTAGCCCATCCGGGCCAGCTGCTTTACCCAATTTACTTTGCCTTATAGCCTTGAGAACCTCCTGTGGGTTTATAGGGGAGTTCAACGAGGAGGACTGCTCCTCAGTGAGAGTGGGAAGTTGTACTGCGTCCCAGAAGACACGCTTTGCTTCCATGTGGATAGGCTGTTTAGAGTACAAGGAAGCGTAGTAGTCTACAAATTCAGACATGATTTCCCTGTCATTGGCAGTTAGGGAGCCTTTAGATTTAATAGCTAGAATTTGGGTTTGAAAGAGTGAACTAGCTTGGCCAGCAATTTACCGGCCTTATTACCATGACGGTAATATCGACCTTGCCGGTGAATATTGACTTTATCTTGCTGAGCCAAGAAAGTATCTCTTGTCTGTTTAAGTTCATAGTAAGATTTCCTAGATGCTGGCGTAGGGATAGTTAAATAATTGTTGTGAGCTGGGAAAGAAGAGTCCCGTCCACCCTTGTAAGTTGTTTGTTATGGTGTGTTGCAAAAGAGGTTATGTGGCCTCTCATCACCGCTTTTGAGGCATGCCAAAATAGATCTGGAGTTCCTGAATGACAAGCATTGTCAGATGCATAGTGTGTCCAGGAGGCTCTCAAGTGTTGGCGGAACTCAATATTGTGATATAAGTGGAGAGGGAATCTCCAGCTTCTATTTAGAGGCTTGGGGGGTTGGGGCTGCAGTATTAAGGAGATTGGGGCATGATCTGATATAGTGACCTTACCAATATTGGTGGAGAAGATTTGTGGCGTTATGCCTGAGGAAGTTAGAAAGTAATCAATGCGAGACATGGTGTGGTGTGTTTTTGAGAGGCAAGTGAAATCCCTCCCATCTGGATTTCTAGCTCTCCATACATCCAGCAAGTCCAAAGTTTATTTGAAGGATCCAATTAGGGACACTTCACATTTGTATCTAATCAGATGCTTTTTTAAAGTTCTAGAAATTGAAGGATCTTTAAACCTATCCAGGGGGAGAGCCTGAGCCAAGTTGAAATCACCTCCCATTATTAAAGGGGCACTATGTGTGGCCAATATTGCCAACAGATTAGTCCAAAATTGTGGGTCATGGACATTGGGGCCATAAACATTACAGAGAGTATACGTATAAGTGTTGATCTGGAGTGATGCGACAATGTATCGTCCTTTTTTTGTCTATGTCCACTTCTGTTAAGGAAGCCGCCAAACCCTTCCGCACTAGGATGGCAACTCCTCTCTTCCTACCCTCCGTAGGGGAGCTTAGAACCTGCCCTACCCAACGTTTTTTTAGCTTCTCATGTTCCTCAACCGTCAATTTTGTCTCTTGGAGCATAGCAATATCCGCCCTCAGGGAATTTAAGTGGTGGAGAATTCTACTTCTCTTTGCCGGGGACGTAATGCCCCCCACATTCCACGCTATTATTTTAAGGGGGAAGAGTCATGTCTACGAAGTGTAAAGATAGAGAGTGTGCGACCCAGTGAGTAGTACCCTAACTAGTGTCCCACGTGTTGTCTGAGGTATATATAGGATCAATTGACTTACAGTTATGGGAGGGCATAGACGGATCCTCAGGAGTGGGTGATATGATGGAGGGAGAGCCGGAGGCCTCCAGGTCGCATTCCAGCAGTCACTACAAAAGAAGCAAGGACATACAACAGCATTAATGATACATATGAAAAAGAGGAACGCAACCATGGCTGCACCTGCGTCAACAATTACTGTCGTGAAGGCAATCTGTCTATGATGAAACTGAGAAGGTAATAAAATCACATTGCAGTAACCGAAAGCTTGACATCCCAGATCTAGAAGTCTGCCCATGAGAGGGTAGGCAAGGGGCAATAGAGCCTTATAAAACCTTAGAGTATTCAGTATAGCTTTAGGGAGAGATAATGTACCAAGGGCTTCTGCATATGTCAGGTGCCAGGGAGTGGGCCCTAGGTAGCCAGATAGGGGTGGAGGTGGATAATGATGTTGTTCATACATGGTGTTGATATTCTGGGGCCAAAACATTAATGCGACGCCAATAACTGCACAAATTAAAGGGCACATGGCGGACATAAGGCCCCCACGATAACTTATGAGGGGCATGTCAGAGGCCAGGTATACTGATGGGTACAGGAGAAACCAGCAATAACTGAGAACTGTCTTAATAAAACACATATGGGAACCAAGATTTAAGTGCAGTGAATAGTGTCTCCCAACCATACTGATTCTATGCACAAAAGAACATAAACCTTTGCAAACAGTGCAACAGCAAAAAGAACAAGTTGTCTTTTGCGGGGCCGTGCGTCCGGTCACAGTCAGAACTGGAAAATATAACGAGAACCACAGACTCCGCAAGAGCAAGGTACACATTATAAGAAACATGATGTGCAATTTAAGAAACTGTGAGCATTGATACTTAATAGAGTCTCATCATCCATTGTCTTGTTTCCGCTCTGACGCCAGGAATGCCTGTGCTGCCGCAGGCGAGTGGAAGGTTTTAGGGCCCGAGAGGCTCTGGATCCTTAGGGTAGCTGGGAACATAAGCGCAAATTTACGCCCCTGTTCATGTAGAGTGGAGCAGATAGAAGCAAAGTCCTTGCGTCTTCTGGTAACCTTGACTGAAAAGTCCTGAAATAGCAAGATGTGGTGGTCTTCAAAGATAACTTCCTTGGCCGCCCTATAGGCTCTTAGGATCGCCAACTTATCCTGGAAATTTAGACATTTAAAAATTACTTGTCATGGCTTCTCCCTGGAGTTTTCCAAGTATCTGTTGGGGCCTATGCGATGCGATCTTTCTATGTCCAGAGGCAAGCAGTCCTGAGGTAGGCCCAGAATTTTTGGAAGGGTCAAAGCAGTGAATTCTAGCAGATCTTTATCTTTAATGGATTCAGGGACGCCTATGATTCGGAGGTTATTTCGCCTACTGCGATTTTCAAGGTCCTCCACTTTATCCATCAGTTGCTGGTTTTGTTTCAATAGACGTTTTAAAGAAACCTCTGATTCTTACTGTCTGTCTTCAACCCCCGAAATTCTTTGTTCCGCAGCTGACATACGGGTAGAAAAAAGCCGCACTTCGCTGGTTAAGGTGTCAACACCAGCCTGTAAGCTATCCATTTTTGGTAAGAAGAAAGCCTTAAGTTCCTGCAAGAGCGAGGAATGGTCCCCTGGCGAGCTGCCTTCAGCGTCTGCAAATGATGGATTGGCCTGCGTTTCTGTTAGAGGCTTTTGTCTTTTTTCCTGGTTTTTTGAGCGGTGACTCATGGTGCTACTTGAAGGCGAGGGCAGCCTGTGAAAATACTCGTCTACTTTCATAGAACAAAATGCAGGAAAGTCTGAAAAAAGTGCAACACTGTGAAGAAATCTTTAGATGGCGCTGTTGCACTGTGTAATGCAGCAACTAGAGAGTAATGTGGAAGGGAAATGGTGGAGAATAAAAACAAATAATAAAATTGCAGATATTACATCCCAGGCTGCAGATGTATGGTAAGAAAAACCAGCTATGCAGATTGTAGTGCTTCTCTCTCTTATCTAGCAGGCCTCCCACACTCAACTAGTGGATTACAAATATTATCCTGAAAAATTAAGCTATACCAGCTTTGAGACTTGAACTGTTCTTATAAGTCAATATGTAGTTAAAACAGAGGTTATTACACTGATCAGATTCCAGACACTGTGCACATGCAAAGCACCCCTTAGCAACCAAAGGGGCACCAGAGGGCACTGATGGCTGATGTCGTCTTGGGGAAAGTATGGCAGTTGATAGTTTAGCTCCCAAAATGAGGATGAAGTTATGCCTTGGATAAGAGTTAGTGGATTGGGGCTGACTGTAGTAACACGTGTATGTTGTATGTGTGATTACACCATTTTTATACCAGTCCAGAATGCGCAACAACTTTTCAAAAGTGTGAAGTGTCCCCCAGGGTACCCTGTACTTGAGCACCAGATTGTCACAGCCTGAGGTGTAGCAGTGTTAACCGCCTGTCTAATGTTCTGCGGTGCCTTCACCTAAGTTATGCCCTGATTAAGAGTTAGTAGATTGGGGCTGACTGTAGTAACACGTGTATGTTGTATGTGTGATTACACCATTTTTATACCAGTCCAGAATGCGCAACAACTTTTCAAAGGTGCGAAGTGTCCCCCAGGGTACCCTTTACCTGAGCACCGGATTGTCACAGCCTGAGGTGTAGCGGTGTTACCCGCTTGTCTAATGTTCTGCGATGCCTTCACCTCTCACCCGGACCTCCCGGTAGTAACACTGAAGGCCGGTATACTTGTGGGGCTCCGACTGAGCTAAAACACGGAGGCATTAGTGGGGAGGGCTCCTCTAAGATGGCGCCGATCAGCGCTGCTGTTCGTGCCGCGTGGCACAATTTTCTTAGCCTTCTGAGGCGAGGGCGATTTTTCTGCCCTCCACGACGATTCTCCAACCAGATGGGGTACCTCAGAGGGCGACCCAGCAAGGCAATGCCGTGGGATAAGGCAGCTGGCAGCAATTAATACCATATATGTGAAGCAGAGCTCTTTACTCCTGCTGCCAGCCGTTAGCTCCACCCACCGGAAGTCAACAATGAAGATGTTTGACGGAAATCTTTAGTTGCTTGTAAGTAGAACTTTAAAGCACGAACCACATCAAGATTTTGCAACAGACGTTCCTTCTTTGATGAAGGATTAGGACACAGTGAAGGAACAACAATCTATTGATTGATATTCTTATTAGAAACAACCTTAGGAAGAAACCCAGGTTTGGTACGCAAAACTACCTTATCTGCATGGAAAATAAGATAAGGGGAATCACACTGTAAAGCAGATAGCTCAGAAACTCTTCGAGCCGAAGAGATGGCAACTAAAAACAAAACTTTCCAAGATAGAAGCTTAATATCTATGGAATGCATAGGTTCAAACGGAACCCCTTGAAGAACTCTAAGGACTAAGTTTAGGCTCCAAGGCGGAGCAACAGGCCTAAATACAGGCTTAATTCTGACCAAAGCCTGACTAAAAGTTTGAACGTCTGGGACATCTGCCAGACGTTTATGCAGTAGAATAGACAAAGCAGATATTTGCCCTTTTAGAGAACTAGTTGATAATCCCTTCTCCAAACCTTCTTGGAGAAAAGACAATATTCTAGGAATCCTAATCTTACTCCACGAGTAACCTTTGGATTCACACCAATAAAGATATTTGCGCCAAATCTTATGATAGATCTTCCTGGTGACAGGTTTTCTAGCCTGAATCAGGGTATCAATGACCGACCCAGAGTACCCACGCTTTGATAGAATTAGGCGTTTAATCTCAAAGCAGTCAGACGCAGAGAAACTAGATTTGGATGTGAGAACGGACCTTGGATTAGAAGGTCCCGCCTCATTGGCAGGGTCCACGGTGGAACCGAGGACATGCCCACTAGGTCTGCATACCAAGTCCTGCGTGGCCACGCAGGTTCTATCAGAATCGCCAATGCTCTCCTGCTTGATTCTGGCAACCAGACGTGGGAGGAGAGGAAGCGGTGGAAATACATAGGACAGATTGAAGGACCAAGGCACTGCTAGAGCATCTATCAGTACCGCCTTGGGATCCTGGGACCTGGACCTGTAACAAGGAAGTTTGGCATTTTGATGAGACGCCATCAGATCCAATTCTGGTGTGCCCCATAGCTGAATCAGCTGAGCAAATACCTCCGGATGGAGTTCCCACTCCCCCGGATAAAAAGTCTGACGACTTAGAAAATCCGCCTCCCAGTTCTCTACTCCTGGGATGGGGATTGCTGAAAGATGGCAAGAGTGATCCTCTGCCCATCGGATTATTTTGGTTACCTCCATCGCTAGAGAACTCCTTGTTCCTCCTTGATTGATATAAGCTACAGCCGTGATGTTGTCCGACTGAAACCTGATGAATTTGGCTGCAGCAAGCTGAGGCCACGCCTGAAGCGCCTTGAATATCGCTCTCAGTTCTAGAATGTTTATCGGAAAAAGAGATTCCTCCCAAGGCCATAAGCCCTGTGCTTTCAGGGAGTTCCAGACTGCACCCCAGCCTAGCAGGCTGGCATCTGTCATTACAATAAGCCACTCTGGCCTGTGGAAGTACATTCCCTGAGACAGGTGGTCCTGAGACAACCACCAGAGAAGAGAATCTCTGGTCTCCTGGTCCAGATGCAGTTGAGGAGATAAATCTGCATAATCCCCATTCAACTGTTTGAGCATGCATAGTTGTAGTGGTCTGAGGTGTAGGCGGGCAAAAGGAACTATGTCCATTGCCGCTACCATGAGTCTGATTACCTCAATACACTGAGCCACTGATGGCCGAGGAATGGAATGAAGAGTTCGGCAAGTGGTTAAGAGTTTTGATTTTCTGACCTCTGTCAGAAATATTTTCATTTCTACCGAATCTATCAGAGTTCCTAGAAAGGAAACTCTTGTAAGAGGGGAGAGAGAACTCCTTTTTTATGTTCAACTTCCACCCGTGAGATCTCAGAAAAGCCAACACAATGTCCGTGTGAAACTTGGCTAACTGAAAAGTCGATGCCTGAATTAAGATGTCATCTAGATAAGGCGCCACTGCTATGCGCCGAGGTCGTAGAACCGCCAGAAGGGACCCTAGCACCTTTGTGAAAATTCTTGGAGCCGTGGCCAACCCGAAGGGAAGAGCCACAAACTTGTAATGCCTGTTTAGAAAGGCAAATCTGAGAAATTTATGATTTCTGTGAATAGGGATGTGTAGATACGCATCCTTTAAGTCCACGGTAGTCATATATTGACCCTCCTGGATCAGAGGCAGAATAGTCCGAATGGTCTCCATCTTGAATGATGGAACATTGAGGAACTTGTTTAGAATTTTTAGATCCAAGATTGGTCTGAAAGTTCCCTCTTTTTTGGGAACCACAAACAGGTTTGAGTAGAACCCTAGCCCCTGTTCCTCTTTTGGGACTGGGCGGATCACCCCCATGGTAAGAAGATCTTCTACACAGCGTAAGAACGCCTCTCTCTTTGTCTGGTTTACAGACAATCGAGAAATATGAAATCTCCCCCTTGGAAGGGAGTCTTTGAATTCCAGAAGATATCCCTGGGACACAACTTCTAAAGCCCAGGGATCGTGAACATCTCTTGCCCAAGCCTGAGCGAAGAGAGAGAGTCTGCCCCCTACTAGATGCGGTCCCGGATCGGGGGCTACCCCTTCATGCTGTCTTAGAGGCAGCTGCAGGCTTCTTGGCATGTTTACCCTTGTTCCAAGCCTGGTTAGGCCTCCAAACTGACTTGGATTGGGCAAAATTCCCCTCTTGCTTTGCAGCAGAGGAAGCTGAAACTGAACCACTCTTGAAGTTCCAAAAGGAACGAAAATTACTTTGTTTGGTCTTCATCTTATTTGATCTATACTGAGGAAGGGCATGACCTTTTCATCCAGTGATGTCTGAAATAATCTTTCAGTTCAGGCCCGGATAGGGTCTTTCCTTTGAAAGGGATGTTCAAAAGTTTAGATTTAGATGACACATCAGCAGACCAGGACTTAAGCCATAACGCCCTGCGTGCTAAAATGGCAAAACCTGAATTCTTTGCCGCTAATTTAGCCAGTTGAAATGCGGCATCTGTAATAAAAGAATTAGCCAGCTTAAGGGCCTTGATTCTGTCCATAATCTCCTCTAATGGAGTCTCCATCTGAAGAGCCTCTTATAGACCCTCAAACCAGAAAGCAGCTGCAGTAGTTACAGGAACAATGCACGCAATAGGTTGCAGAGAAAAACCCTGATGAACAAAAATTTTCTTCAGGAGACCCTCTAATTTTTTATCCATAGGATCTTTGAAAGCACAACTGTCTTAGATAGGTATAGTTGTACGCTTAGACAGAGTAGAAATAGCTCCCTCCACCTTAGGAACTGTCTGCCACGAGTCCCGCATGGTGTTGGATGTGGGAAACATTTTCTTAAAAACCGGAGGGGGAGAGAACGGAATACCTGGTCTATCCCACTCCTTAGTAATAATATTCACAATCCTCTGGAAAAACATCAGTGTAAACAGGAACCTCTAAGTATTTATCCATTTTACACAATTTCTCTGGAACCACTATAGGGTCACAATCATCTAGAGTCGCTAATACCTCCCTGAGCAATAAGCGGAGGTGTTCAAGCTTAAATTTAAAGGCCGTCATATCAGAATCGGTCTGAGGAAGAGTCTTTCCTGAATCAGAAATTTCTCCCTCAGATAACGGATCCCTCACCCCAACTTCAGAGCATTGTGAGGGCATATCAGATGCGGCTACTAAAGCATCAGACGGATCAGCATTTTTCCTAAACCCAGAGCTGTCCCACTTTCCTTGTAAACCAGGCAGTTTAGATAAAACCTCTGTGAGGGTTGTATTCATAACTGTGGCCATGTCTTGTAAAGTAAAAGAATTTGACGCACTAGAGGTACTTGGTGTCACTTGTGCGGGCGTTACTGGTTGTGACACTTGGGGAGATCTAGATGGCGAACCCTCATTTACCTCTGATTGAGAATCATCTATTGCTCTATTTTTAAAACAGTGTAAAAAAGCAGTAAACTTAAAGGATTACTTTCTGTTATAATTTTTAAGCTAAACAACTAACATATTAAAGTTAATAAACATTAATTAAAACCTACTGACCTATATTTTCTCCAAAACAAAGTTTCATAAATTCTAAAAGTTATATCTTTTATTCGCCGATGATGTCACGTTATCCTGCCCACTATTTTCAGCACTGCATGTTCAAAATACTTAAACCAATAACTTTGTGTTTAAAGCGCCATTTTGAAACCTAGGTATTGTAAACAGATTGGTACAGAGCAAAGGATACCCACGGAGTGGGTTTGGAAAACAATTAAATTTGCAGACAAGATTTCTGATATACGGTAGAGATATGTTAATGAAATGCTATTGATAAAAAGCGTATTTGGGGTAGTTAGTAACAGGCATAGAAAATGTTTACTTACAGTGGCCCTTTAACAAAATTTTTACAGTAGCATCATAAAGACTTAGTAACTTTGCACAGCTATGCAAATAAATAATTAACCCCTTAATGGCAAAAACGGTTTGAAAAAACGTCGAAACCGGTAAGAAAAACTTTCAGCACCTTGCCACAGGAAAAAACTTATTTTACAGCCCTCAAACACAGCAGAAACCTCAGGAGAAGCCGTTAGATGTCTCAGGGGAAAGGATAGTATAGAGCACACCTTAACCAACCAAGTGCTTCACTCACCCGTGTTCGCCGGAGTGGGGGTGCTTCAGGCAATATCAATGCCCCTGTCCTCTTTCTAGGCTCTGTGCAGGAAAAGCTCCACGCTGGGGAAAACAAGTAAACCGGAAGCACGCCAGGACGAGGCGGTGAACCTCAACCGCCTCAACTTATCCCAGCCGCAATCCTCCTGCGTCCTCGTGTGGCTCCTCCCCCCTGCTCCGCTCCGTAACACAGTGAGACTTGAGGGTGCTGTGGCCATAAATTGCAGAGGCTAAATACAAACGTCCATCACACTTGCTCCTTTGTATCTTTGTGTCCCATAATCAGCCAATATGCAGCCGGTTTACTGGAAAGCAGAAAGTTCAAAGAAAGACGATCCCGGCTGCATAAAAGTATATTCCTTTATTAAGTTCAAATTAAAACATAGAGAAACACAGCAAAACGATGTGGAAGGTGCTGAGGGCGCAGCACTGTCTGGCTTACATGTTTCGGAAATGATCCGTAGTCATAGCCTACAGTGTTGAGCCCCACACCCGTCTTTCTTTGAACTATCAGAGAAACACCAGAGTGTCTCCTATTTAACCAAGTGAGTTATAAAACTCAAAACCAAGCCACAATGACAACCTTAGTCCCATCAAAAAACGTTATAATTGCATCAGTAAACAAAACGTTTTTTCCTAACAGTGTCACCAGTAACTAATGAGCCCTTCAAGCAAGCTGAAATTCCTATCAAAGTGTCTGAATACAGCTTACCCTTCCCTCAGGGGGATATTGCCAGCCTTTTCTAGAATTAACAGTCTGTCTAGAAAAATAGACTGAACATACCTCATATGCAGCTTAGCCTGCAAACTGTTCTCCCAACTGAAGTCTTTCCAGTACTTTTCAGCTCTTCCGAGAACAGCAGTGGATCTTAGTTACAAAGTGCTAAGATCATCATCATCCTCCTTGCAGAAATCTTCATCCCTTTTCTGCCAGAGAGTAAATAGTACATACCAGTACCATTTAAAATAATAAACTCTTGTTTGAGAAATAAAAAACTAACTTTTTAGTCACCACATAGCACTTTGCCCTTCCTAGCAGTTAAGCAGTCCGAGAGAATGACTGGGGGGTGGAGCTAAGGGAGGAGCTATATAGACAGCTCTGCTGTGGGTGCTCTCTCTGCCACTTCCTGTAGGGAAGGAGAATATCCCACAAGTAAGGATAAATCCGTGGACTCGATACATCTTACAAGAGAAATATATGTGTGTGTTTATATATATATATATATATATTCTCGATAGATAGATAGATATACATCTCTCTCTCTATATATATATATCTATCTATCTATATCTATATCTCTATATCTCTATATATATATAAAAAAACAAAAAGGGTACAGGACAAATGGCTACTATAAATGTGTCTTTTTCCAAAAAATTTTTATCAAACTTTAGAAAACATTAATGTTATGCTAGAGCTAGATTATAATTTTAATGTGGTGCAGACCCTATAAAAAATTATTCAGCAAACTACAAGAGGAGAACAAGGACCATCTTAAGGCCCTGTATAGATAGGGAATCATGCACTCTTTTTTTTTTATAAAAAAATAGCTCAAAAGTGTAGCTAAATTAAACAAATGGAATGAATCTCTGACCAGTACAATCACTGAGAACAAAAAATAATTTATTAATAGTACAGAAAGAAGTAAATCCTAACTGTCTAAACATAGCAATAGGCCAGTTGTGTGCTGGCCTCGGGTATATGTTAGCAACACAAAGTAAAGTATGTTGAACAAACAATATAGTACATGTGGCCAATTAAAACCCTGAAGATGTGCACATCATAATCATAATATTGGCAAAAATACAATCCAAAGACACCTAGTACACTGCTACACCCAAGCTGTACACGGTACCCAAGTCAATACAAGGGATAATTACCGGACAGGTACATTTTTAGGGATCTAAGTAGTGATAGGTGCTTTGTAAAGATTTCAGGAACAACAATAATGGCAGTATAGCAACAATTACAAAGAATTACATACAAGTATGAAGAATAGCTATTGCAATGGTTATTAGCAATAAGATAGATAGTGGAACATAGTAATACATCCTCCATAATGAATTGCCTCAGTACAGCAGTTACATAGAGACACAGCAGTTTACATAGAGATGCCTGCATATATTGAGATAAAATTCTCACAAGTGTATTGCTGAAGAAAACAATCAAATCACACCAGGATGATTTTCCACATATAGCGGTATTGTCTTCAGCCAGACTTTAGCAAAATGGGATAAGTGCTGCCAAAGCTGCATGCGTGTTAGTAAAGCATAGTACTTCTTATTGCTGAAGATGTTGTGTGAAAGCAGCAAACAAGCCAAATGAGCAGTGGGAGTCAGTCCAGGTTAACCCCCCATATTGCAAGTGAAAGCAGCTATATTCCTATGTTAAACCATAAGCATGCACTTATCTGATTCTGGAGGTGTCCACAATTGAGGTCCACTGTTTGTTACCGGTTGCCTCCTGAAATACTGCCTTGTAATTGAGTCCCATGAAACAGTTTGCTGAGCCAGTTGAATGCTGCACGCTGAGACTGCAGCGTGGTAGGACTGTGTGCTTACTTCCTGGTTGGTCACATGTGCGTCTGTGATCCAATGCCTACGATCCTGATCGTTTCACCCACAATGCCAAATGATAGACGGGCTTCCTCAGGGCGGATGGATCTTAGCCCTGCTGGGAGGGAATATATCCACAAAGACTCCTCCCAGTTTTAACCAATTATGTACCTTAATCTTGATGCTAAACAATGTGTAACATACATACCAAACCTAACTAATTCTAAAGAAGGAAGTAACTAGCAAAAAAGTTGATGAGACATAATAAGTCAAATTAGTTAATGACGTTCAAAATTGCAAATAAAAAAAAAAAAAATTAAAAAATGAAAAACAAAAGATAAGCAAAAGAATGAAATAAGTAGTCTTTAATTAAAATTGAAACTAAAATTAGAAACTCAGGGAGCAAGTAATGATGTTAGAAAGCTATTCATAACATCCAAATACTCTAATATACATGAATATTATAATAGAAAGGGGCTTTTTTAGATGAAACTAGCCATATCCAACTTTTCATTAAGACCAACTGGCGAAAGAGTGTTCAAAGTAAATATCCACTTACACTCTTTTTGGAGCAGACATTTATCATTGTCCCCCCCCTCTTCCATGCACAATACCTTTGTCTATACCTGTAAAGCGTAGACAACCTGGGTTGCTGTTATGTACAGCTTGATAATGTCTCGCAATGCTGCTAGATTGTATTTTACCTTTTATATCGTCCCTATGTTCCTTTATACGATCTTTAAAGATACATTTCGTTTTGCCCACGTAAAACTCCGGGCAAGAACATTCCAGGAGATACACAACCCCCTCCGTATTGCAATTGAAGAAGTAATTAATCTGAAAAGATTTTTTACTATTGCCAGAAAATGTCTTGGTCCTTTTCATAAATTCACATGTCACGCACTTTCCACAAGGAAAGTTGCCATTAGGGATGTGCTTCTTAAGCCAATTTCCTTCTTTTTCTGTGGGTTTAAATTGGTTCGAGACCAGGTTATCTTTGAGATTTTTTGCTCTAAGGCTGGGATAAGTCCCAACTTCTTCAGCAATGTTGCCATCACTTAAAAGGATTGGCCAATGCTTATTAAGAACTGACTTAATGGTTTGCCAATGACAATTATAAGTCGTGGTTAATCGTATTACTGACTTTGTTTGTTTAGTCCTCTTGAACAGGAGATAATCTCTATCAATTTTTCTTGCGTGAATCATAGCTTTTTTAATCTTACGCCGTGAATAGCCACGTTCAAGAAACCTATCTTGCATGAGCTTTCCCTGTTCCTCAAATTTCTCTTACGAAGAGCAATTGCGGCGTAGCCGAAGAAATTGTCCTTTAGGAATTCCTCCTATAAGGTGTCGGGGATGGTGACTGCTTGCCATTAACAGGCTATTAGTAGCCGTAGCCTTTCTAAAATTTTCAGTGACCAACATATTGTTCACATTTTTGACCTTAATGTCAAGAAAATCAATCTCAGATTTACTAAAGTGCATAGTAAGTCGTATATTTAGATCATTTTGGTTCAAACTATTGACAAACTGCAATAATTCCACTTGATCACCCTCCCAAATGAGGAATACATCATCCTCATATCTCAGCCAGAAATTGACATGTTTAGTGAACAAATCATGTTGATAAACTGAATCCATCTCCCATTTGCCTAAATGTAAACAGGCGTATGTGGGGGCACATGTGGCCCCCATGGCTGTTCTTCTCAATTGTTTGTAAATTCTGTTATTAAACATGAAAACATTGTTATTGAGAATGAATCTTAGAAAGTCAACAATGAGCTCAGTATGTTTGGAAAATGTTGTACCTCTGCTTGACAGGAAACTTTCACAGGCTTTTATACCAGTATCATGTGGGATACTGGAATAAAGTCCCTCTACGTCCATTGTCACTAAAAGTGATTCTTTGTCAACTGGCATCCCATTGATTTTTTTCAAAAAGTCAGTTGTGTCAAGAACAAATGACAGTAAAGTCACCAAAAAAGGACGCAGAGCATGATCAATAAAGTGACCTACATGTTCAACCAGACTCCCGATGCCAGAAATGATGGGACGTCCAGGCGGATTCTTAATGTTCTTATGAATCTTAGGTATGCAGTAAAATATAGGCATAACTGGATTGTCTACCATCAAATAACCAAATTCTGTATTAGTAATTGTCCCATCATTTCTGGCATCGTTCAAAATTGTGAAAAGTTTTGATTGCAAGGTAGGCAGAGGGTTGAAGTCAAGTTTCAGATATTGATCTTTATCTGACAATTGTCTCATTACCTCCTTGCAATACATAGTTTTATCCCATAGAACGACATTACCCCCCTTATCCGCTGATTTGTACACAACGTTGGGGGCCGTTTTTAACTCTTTCAGAGCTTTTCGTTCTTTCTTGGTCAAGTTGTCATCAACAATGCCACTCAGTGGCAGTTCCTGTATCTCCCTTTCAACCAGTTTAACAAATAAGTTAACTGCAGGAGAGAAAGAAAGTTGCGGCATATAAGTGGATCTTTTCTTAAAATGAGAAGATAATTTAAAAGGTAAATCTATCTCTGACGCTAGAAAAGAATCTTCATCAGAGGTTGATTCCTGATATAATTCATTAAGGTCCTGTAGCGCCAGCCTATCCTCAGTGGTCAAGCTCAGATCCTCAATTATATTCTTAGATCTAAATTATCTTCTATTATATAATTGTCATTGGCAAACCATTAAGTCAGTTCTTAATAAGCATTGGCCAATCCTTTTAAGTGATGGCAACATTGCTGAAGAAGTTGGGACTTATCCCAGCCTTACAGCAAAAAGGGAAAAAAATCTCAAAGATAACCTGGTCTCAAGCCAATTTAAACCCACAGAAAAAGAAGGAAATTGGCTTAAGAAGCACATCCCTAATGGCAACTTTCCTTGTGGAAAGTGCGTGACATGTGAATTTATGAAAAGGACCAAGACATTTTCTGGCAATAGTAAAAAATCTTTTCAGATTAATTACTTCTTCAATTGCAATACGGAGGGGGTTGTGTATCTCCTGGAATGTTCTTGCCCGGCGTTTTACGTGGGCAAAACGAAACGTATCTTTAAAGATCGTATAAAGGAACATAGGGATGATATAAAAGGTAAAATACAATCTAGCAGCATTGCGAGACATTATCAAGCTGTACATAACAGCAACCCAGGTTGTCTACGCTTTACAGGTATAGACAAAGGTATTGTGCATGGAAGAGGGGGGGGGCAATGATAAATGTCTGCTCCAAAAAGAGTGTAAGTGGATATTTACTTTGAACACTCTTTCGCCAGTTGGTCTTAATGAAAAGTTGGATATGGCTAGTTTCATCTAAAAAAAGCCCCTTTCTATTATAATATTCATGTATATTAGAGTATTTGGATGTTATGAATATGAATAGCTTTCTAACATCATTACTTGCTCCCTGAGTTTCTAATTTTAGTTTCAATTTTAATTAAAGACTACTTATTTCATTCTTTTGCTTATCTTTTGTTTTACATTTTTTAATTTTTTATTTTTTTTTTATTTGCTATTGTGAACGTCATTAACTAATTTGACTTATTATGTCTCATCAACTTTTTTGCTAGTTACTTCCTTCTTCTTTAGAATTAGTTAGGTTTGGTATGTATGTTACACGTTGTTTAGCATCAAGATTAAGGTACATAATTGGTTAAAACTGGGAGGAGTCTTTGTGGATATATTCCCTCCCAGCAGGGCTAAGATCCATCCGCCCTGAGGAAGCCCCGCCTATCATTTGGCATTGTGGGTGAAACGATCAGGATCGTAGGCATTGGATCACAGACGCACATGTGACCAACCAGGAAGTAAGCACACAGTCCTACCACGCTGCAGTCTCAGCGTGCAGCATTCAACTGGCTCAGCAAGCTGTTTCATGGGACTCAAGGCAGTATTTCAGGAGGCAACCGGTAACAAACAGTGGACCTCAATTGTGGACACCTCCAGAATCAGATAAGTGCATGCTTATGGTTTAACATAGGAATATAGCTGCTTTCACTTGCAATATGGGGGGTTAACCTGGACTGACTCCCACTGCTCATTTGGCTTGTTTGCTGCTTTCACACAACATCTTCAGCAATAAGAAGTACTATGCTTTACTAACACGCATGCAGCTTTGGAAGCACTTATCCCATTTTGCTAAAGTCTGGCTGAAGACAATACCGCTATATGTGGAAAATCATCCTGGTGTGATTTGGTTGTTTTCTTCAGCAATACACTCTTGTGAGAATTTTATCTCAATATATGCAGGCATCTCTATGTAAACTGCTGTGTCTCTATGTAACTGTTGTACTGAGGCAATTCATTATGGAGGATGTATTATTATGTTCCACTATCTATCTTATTGCTAATAACCATTGCAATAGTTATTCTTTATACTTGCATGTAACTCACTATCTATCTTATTGCTAATAACCATTGCAATAGCTATTCTTCATACTTGTATGTAATTCTTTGTAATTGTTGCTATACTGCCATTATTGTTGTTCCTGAAATCTTTACAAAGCACCTATCACTACTTAGATCCCTAAAAATTTACCTGTCCGGTAATTATCCCTTGTATTGACTTGGGTACCGTGTACAGCTTGGGTGTAGCAGTGTACTAGGTGTCTTTGGATTGTATTTTTGCCAATATTATGATTATGATGTGCACATCTTCAGGGTTTTAATTGGCCACATGTACTATATTGTTTGTTCAACATACTTTACTTTGTGTTGCTAACATATACCCGAGGCCAGCACACAACTGGCCTATTGCTATGTTTAGACAGTTAGGATTTACTTCTTTCTGTACTATTAATAAATTATTTTTTGTTCTCAGTGATTGTACTGGTCAGAGATTCATTCCATTTGTTTAATTTAGCTACACTTTTGAGCTATTTTTTATAAAAAAAGAGTGCTTGATTCCCTATCTATACAGGGCCTTAAGAAATTTTTGATGGTCCTTGTTCTCCTCTTGTAGTTTGTTGAAGAATATATATATATATATATATATATATATATATCGAACAAGAAATGAAGAAATTTCCAGACGTCCGTTTGAGGTAAAAAAAATCCAAACTTTATTGTGCAGTTTTATCAAGGTAAAAAGACCCTGAGCAGCAGAGTCTCCAGATAAAACAAAATTAGTGAACACAGCCAGTGACGTCATCTTGCAAACATAGAGAGAGGGGACGAGATTCGTGAGTGCAGGTGACTGGACTGTGTTGTCGGCATTTCCGCTACTGTGGAGTGGATGGCTAGAGACGCATACAGGAGAAGACAAGCTGTCCGTTGAAAGGAAGGATTGGCGATTGAACACAAGGAACAGGATCACTCTATCCAGGGTATACAGATATTGACCCGAAGAAGTGAGTAGATGATCTAATCTGTTCATCACTTTCATGCTCCCTGTATGCAGTTGCCTCCATGTTGCTGTCTCAATTTCTATCACTTTATAGCTATCAGCTATGACTGTGCACTATCTTCTATCAGCCTTCTAGCTTTACCCCTCCTCTGGCTACAGGCTCTTTAAAGTCTTACAGAGAATCTACAACAACACTCATGAACTACATATATATATATATATATATATATATATATATATATATATATATATATATATATATATATATATATATATATATATAAAAATGTGTATTTTAGGTATGTAGATACTTATTGAGTTCAGGTGTTTCATCCACACCCATTGCTAATAAGTGTATAAAGTCCAGCACTTAGTCATGAAATCTCCATAGCCGCACATTGGCAGTAGGATGGGTCTTACTGAACAAGTCAGTTTGTGAACTTTCTTCCCTACTAGATGTGCTATTAGCAACAAGAGCTCAGCCGTAAAGTGGTAGACTACACAAATGCACAGAACAGGGATGCTGAGTGGTGAAGCTCATAGAGTTTAAAGGGACAGTGTACACCAATTTTCATATAACTGTTCTTTACAGTGTATTACATGCAGTTTAGCACTGTTGATTAGGTTAGTCTGTGACACCCAGTGAAAAGGTCTGGAAAGCAAAAAAGAGCAGACACCCCCCTCTCCTGCATATGAAAAGACCCTTTACACAAACAGGAGCAAGCTGGAGGAGTAGGTAGACAAGTCTACATCTTAAATTTTGGGGCTTGGTTAGGAGTCGAATGTGTGTTTTTTTTTAAAAAAATTTAAATAAGCAAAACTAAATTTTTACAAAAAAAAACCCCTGTATGGGCTATATAAATGGATCATCTACCAAACATTTATGCAAAGAAAAATCGAGTGTATGTCTCTTTAAAGGGGCACAAGTTGTTATATTATTATTTAGATAGAGCATGCAATTTTAAACAACCTTCCAATTTACTTTCATTAACAATGTGCAGTTTTTTCATATTGTTATACCTTTTGAGTCACCAGCTCCTACTGAGCATGTGCAAGAATTCATAGAATATACATATATTCATTTGTGATTGGATAATGGCTGTCACGATACAGGAGGAATGGAAACGGACATAACTGAAATTTTGTCACACAAAAATAATAATCCATTTGAAGTTCAGACTAAGGCCCTGATATTCAAAACCTCTCTGCTCAGGTGAGATATTTTATAAATTAATCCTCCAGCACTGCAAGATCCCTAGTGATATTTTCAAAAGGCAGATTTTACTTTACTACTTCAAGGGGCGTTTACTGCATTTCTGTATGTGAAGAAGAGACAAGCCAAGTGCAATATAGCACTGCATGACATGACAGTTCTGCTGCTTTTACACTTTGTGCTTTTGGTTTTATATCACTTTATACTTACAAAATAGAAAGCACAAAGTTTAAATTTAATTTTATTTTGTGTACAGCAGTGTAGTTAGAATTTTGATTTTAAAAATTCAGACAAAGTGCAGACTTCAGAGACAGAACTCACTGAATTTTCTCTGAAAAGGGGAGGGACTTCGTAATCCTAGAGAGATGCCTTCCATAGAAAGTAATGAAGCTCTCTGCGATACAAAATTTACATGGGAGAAAAGGTAACTGGAGAACCTTTTGGGGCTGATATAAAGGCTCAGTTTGCAGCAATACCAAATTAACTGAAATGTTTTCCCTACAATTTAACTTGCTTTTGTCTATATTATAGTATATATTACTTTTCTGTTGGTAAATAAGTCTATTGTGAATTTTGTGCAAACTTCACCCGCATACTGCTGTGTCAGTATATGGCCGGGTTATAATACAATATATTTAATAATTATTCTTTAAAGTAAACCCACAATAAAAATGCGTATACCAAAACAATAAAATTAATGTAAATTCCTAAATTCTTTATATTAGTTAAAATTTATAGACACATTGAAATATATTTGTAGAAAACCAGATATGAATCAAAACTATACACGTTTAAACTGTTATAATATGCTATGCAAAGATCATAAAAATTACCTTATTTATTAACCTTATTCACAATTGAATTTCATTAAAATACCACACTGAGATACCAAGGTATGATTTGCTTAACTTCCAGACAAATATATTTAGTCAACTTAGCTCACAAAATATTCTATTTAACTCTAATTAAAACACCAGGAGTTATATATAGATTCTTAATTTAAACAGCCAGTTTATATGCCAATCTATCTAAGCTGAAACAAATTCTTTAGTAGCAATATGGTAAATTCAAAAATATATTTATATGGCTACAGTTATAAATTACTTGGCAAACAAAAGACAAACTTAAAACTATGCAAGACTATGGATACAAGCTGAAATATAAATTGCTCTTTTAAACCTCTTTACTGCAGCAATAATGAATATATTTGTTCTAAATATTACCTATATCTAGCAACCTTTTATAATTTACAAAAAATAACCAAATCGATATTCAGCTTCCAATATTCTTTGTTTCACCTCATATGAAAATAAGTGTATTTGCAATCTGGATAAGGAAAGGTAGCCCAATTTGCTTAAAGTAACTGTGTTCCAACGCAGCCAATTATTCAGTTACTAGTCCTCCAGCAAAAGTCAGCTGCCTCTTACATTCAGCTTATATTGTCTTAATCATTGGTAAAACGATATGATTGGCCCTTCAGATCTGAACATCAAATAGGTCAACTTGGGAGATGACTCCCTGAACTGTAATACCGCCTCTGATCTATAGGTGGCAGCAGACACCCAGGAATGCAGCCCCATCATCAAACATTGTTAACAATTTAATACATTCTTATAAAGTGATTATTTATCATACTATATCTTTTTGCATTAATAAAACTCTTTTCAGCATCTATATTTCATTTAGCTTAACAGAAAATATACAATTTGATACCAAACATCATTTTATTAATTTCTATGTTAAAATAGAAAATATCCACATATCTCTGTTTATGACTACTATTCATGGAACATCTTGTCTAAAAAACAAGGGACAGATATTATTTTGAAATTTGTCTAACATTTATACATTTATTATATACTTATTTAGAGATCCCATCTCCACATCCGTTCCTCCTGTAATTTTCACTAGATTTCTGGAAAACAGAAAAATGTGTTTATCTTGAAATCAATGGGTCAGTATTTGTATATACCAATGTAGTTATTATTCAATACAGCAAATGTTTATTTAATATGTTGCTATTTGTCACTGCTTCTTAGGTCCACAAATACAGATTTCTATACAGTATTTAAAATTATACAGGCGGTATTTTAAAAATGAATTTGAGAGTTAAAATGCAAGACATATGCCTTTGTTTAGCTAGCAATAGACGTGTATCTGAGTTTCAGGGGTAATTAACATGTAGTTGGTAAACTGCTACAACTCCTTGAAAATGTTTGTAGATTCAGCCATTTCCCCAGACATGATGTCTGTATATCACTGCATGGGATCATACCAGTGGCAGCTGGTGACTTTTGAAGATGGGGGAGCACTAGCCCCGCCCCTCAGATGGCTCCGCCCATTTTATTGTGTGTGTATGTGTATATATATATATATATATATATACACACACATACACACACACTCTGCCAGTTACCTTAACACATCCTTGTACAAGGTGAGGGCAGTGTGTTATGTGTATTACTTTGTGTTGTATGTACATAACTAACCTGTGTATATTGAAAGACAAGAGCACCATATACACCCTGCAGTTACACTATATATATATATATATATATATATATATATATATATATATATATATATATATATATACTGGGTACAAGAGTCCTGTTACTGGGGCAGTATAAGGACATATATATATATATATTTATTTATATTTATAAAGTCCTTATACTGCCCCAGTGACAGGACTCTTGTACCCAGTATATATATTAGTACATACACACCTCCAGTAACACATCCCTGCCATACATATGTAGTGCAACATCATCTCCAGCACTTACTGTCTGACATTCACATCACAGTATTAGCTCCTGCCTGTCTCTCACTGGCACATCATCCACATGAATCCATTAAACTTGGCTGAACAGACAGACACACACTTACAATAGATTTGACACGGATGCCAGTGTCTCACTCAGCACCACTAATGAGAGCAAGTGTGATTCCACCCTGTGCCATGGGCTGATCATCTTTATTACCTATCTCCATCTCTCAGTGTCACCCCTCCCATCAGGATGCAGTGAGGATGCTGTGATATCCAGAGCACAGCATCCTGATACAAACCCATCACTGTCAGCCTTTATGCTGCACACACACCCTCCTTACCTGTCCCACCTCCTGCTGCCTCTAACACCCCTTAAGCAGGGTCACAGCCGTCCCTCCATCCCCGAATACACTTGCAGGCTGTGCAAGGACAAGTCATCCATACTGCACTGATTGCAGGGATGTCCCAGGCTGCTGCATGTGATTCGCCTCCTGCTCCTCCCCCCCCAGCACCCAGAACCGCCAGTCTGAGCCCCCACCACATACCTGTTAGCCTGTGATGGTTTCCTTAGAAGATTCCAGTTTCACTTTCACTTTAAACCCCGGGATTGCCCCTGCTGGCCACAATCAGCAGCAGAGGTCTCTTAAAGGGCCAGGCAGTGTGTGAGAAGTCAGTGCGAATCTTCAGCTTCCCTATTGTTTGTCTTCTATGCGTTGCTGTGTAACACAGCAATGCATAAAAGACAAACAATAGGGTACTAGTACTACCCGGCAAAGTGGCGTGCAGGCGCAGCCTATCCGAGGGCACACAGGCAACTTGGCTAGAACGCCTGTTTGATGCGGGGGAGGAGCCGGTGATGCAGGGATACCTGCAGCCAATCAGAGCGCAGCTGAACTTGGCTCCTTGAAGTTGTGCCTCCCCACTCGCACACTTCAGCTTGTGCGAACAGGGATCTGAATGCAAGCAGTTTAAGCCTGGCCCACATGCCTTCACTGACAGGCAGGGTATAGGGCTCTATCGCACGTGCGATTGCCTTAAAGAGACACACCAGGAACCAAAATTTTTTTACTGTAATAAAAAAAAAGCATCAGATTTTTTTTTTTGGGGGGTTAGAAATAAAATATAATTTTTCTAATAGGGGGCTATTGGAAAAATTATATTTTATTCAGCAAAAAAAATTTTTTTCCTCTGCATCTGACGGGGGCACGTGCTCATGTGCACAAATGGAGGAGCCTCAATGGATCATACATCTGATAATCTCATTCTTAGATGTTCTGTTAATCAGGAAAGGGGATCTTCACATTTGATCCAAGATTTACAATATACAAAATATAGATGGCCATCTCTTTTGAAGTTATTTGCCCTTCTTTGAAATGACTGTCTGAAATTTACTAGACCAACTGTCTTTTCTAAGATTACTTTGAAAACAATTTATTTTGATGAGTTGGGACACAGGCCTGTGATGCATCCTGATCTAGGTACCATGTTTATCTTTGTTTGAAAAGATCTAATCTCCTTAAAGGGACAGTATACACTCATTTTCATATAACTGCATGTAATAGACACTACTATAAAGAATAAGATGCACAGATACTGATATAAAAATCCAGTATAAAATGGTTTAAAAACATACTTAGAAGATTTCAGTTTAGCTCTGTTGAAAAGGTAGCTGGAAAGCCCATTGCAAGTGGGAAATAAGACACTACCCTCCTCCCCCTTCTTTTGCATATGAAAATACCCTTTACACAAACAGGATCAAGCTGGAGAAGGTAGCTGACGGTATTCAAATAAAACTTTGCGGCTTGGTTAGGCGTCTGAAAAAAAGAGCAATGTTCTTTAAAAATAAGCAAAATTATACATTTTTTTAAAAAAACAAACTTTATGGGCTTTATAAATAGATCGTCTACAAAACATTTATGCAATGAAAAAATGAGTGTATAATGGCCCTTTAAGTAGTGAGGTAAAGATCTAAAATGTGTATTTAAATTATTCTTCAACAAACTACAAGAGGAGAACAAGGACCATCAAAAATTTCTTAAGCCCCTGTATAGATAGGGAATCAAGCACTCTTTTTTTTTATAAAAAATAGCTCAAAAGTGTAGCTAAATTAAACAATTGGAATGAATCTCTGACCAGTACAATCACTGAGAACAAAAAATAATTTATTAATAGTACAGAAAGAAGTAAATCCTAACTGTCTAAACATAGCAATAGGCCAGTTGTGTGCTGGCCTCGGGTATATGTTAGCAACACAAAGTAAAGTATGTTGAACAAACAATATAGTACATGTGGCCAATTAAAACCCTGAAGATGTGCACATCATAATCATAATATTGGCAAAAATACAATCCAAAGACACCTAGTACACTGCTACACCCAAGCTGTACACGGTACCCAAGTCAATACAAGGGATAATTACCGGACAGGTACATTTTTAGGGATCTAAGTAGTGATAGGTGCTTTGTAAAGATTTAAGGAACAACAATAATGGCAGTATAGCAACAATTACAAAGAATTACATACAAGTATGAAGAATAGCTATTGCAATGGTTATTAGCAATAAGATAGATAGTGAGTTACATGCAAGTATGAAGAATAACTATTGCAATGGTTATTAGCAATAAGATAGATAGTGGAACATAGTAATACATCCTCCATAATGAATTGCCTCAGTACAGCAGTTACATAGAGACACAGCAGTTTACATAGAGATGCCTGCATATATTGAGATAAAATTCTCACAAGAGTGTATTGCTGAAGAAAACAATCAAATCACACCAGGATGATTTTCCACATATAGCGGTATTGTCTTCAGCCAGACTTTAGCAAAATGGGATAAGTGCTTCCAAAGCTGCATGCGTGTTAGTAAAGCATAGTACTTTTTATTGCTGAAGATGTTGTGTGAAAGCAGCAAACAAGCCAAATGAGCAGTGGGAGTCAGTCCAGGCTAACCACCCATATTGCAAGTGAAAGCAGCTATATTCCTGTGTTAAACCATAAGCATGCACTTATCTGATTCTGGAGGTGTCCACAATTGAGGTCCGCTGTTTGTTACCGGTTGCCTCCTGAAATACTGCCTTGTAATTGAGTCCCATGAAACAGTTTGCTGAGCCAGTTGAATGCTGCACGCTGAGACTTCAGCGTGGTAGGACTGTGTGCTTACTTCCTGGTTGGTCACATGTGCGTCTGTGATCCAATGCCTACGATCCTGATCGTTTCACCCACAATGCCAAATGATAGGCGGGGCTTCCTCAGGGCGGATGGATCTTAGCCCTGCTGGGAGGGAATATATCCACAAAGACTCCTCCCAGTTTTAACCAATTATGTACCTTAATCTTGATGCTAAACAATGTGTAACATACATACCAAACCTAACTAATTCTAAAGAAGAAGGAAGTAACTAGCAAAAAAGTTGATGAGACATAATAAGTCAAATTAGTTAATGACGTTCACAGTTGCAAATAAAAAAAATAAAAAAATAATAAAAAATAAAAAATGAAAAACAAAAGATAAGCAAAAGAATGAAATAAGTAGTCTTTAATTAAAATTGAAACTAAAATTAGAAACTCAGGGAGCAAGTAATGATGTTAGAAAGCTATTCATATTCATAACATCCAAATACTCGAATATACATGAATATTATAATAGAAAGGGGCTTTTTTTAGATGAAACTAGCCATATCCAACTTTTCATTAAGACCAACTGGCGAAAGAGTGTTCAAAGTAAATATCCACTTACACTCTTTTTGGAGCAGACATTTATCATTGTCCCCCCCTCTTCCATGCACAATACCTTTGTCTATACCTGTAAAGCGTAGACAACCTGGGTTGCTGTTATGTACAGCTTGATAATGTCTCGCAATGCTACTAGATTGTATTTTACCTTTTATATCGTCCCTATGTTCCTTTATACGATCTTTAAAGATACGTTTCGTTTTGCCCACGTAAAACGCCGGGCAAGAACATTCCAGGAGATACACAACCCCCTCCGTATTGCAATTGAAGAAGTAATTAATCTGAAAAGATTTTTTACTATTGCCAGAAAATGTCTTGGTCCTTTTCATAAAATCACATGTCACGCACTTTCCACAAGGAAAGTTGCCATTAGGGATGTGCTTCTTAAGCCAATTTCCTTCTTTTTCTGTGGGTTTAAATTGGCTCGAGACCAGGTTATCTTTGAGATTTTTTGCTCTAAGGCTGGGATAAGTCCCAACTTCTTCAGCAATGTTGCCATCACTTAAAAGGATTGGCCAATGCTTATTAAGAACTGACTTAATGGTTTGCCAATGACAATTATAAGTCGTGGTTAATCGTATTACTGACTTTGTTTGTTTAGTCCTCTTGAACAGGAGATCATCTCTATCAATTTTTCTTGCGTGAATCATAGCTTTTTTTTTTTTTTTGTTTAAATAATTTTTATTGAGGTTACATAAAAAGAGAAAAAAATAAATAAATAATGGAACAGACACAATGAGTTACAACAAACAGATACATATGCAGAAAAAGACATATCAATCAAGTTGCCATCAAATAAAAACATATCTGTTACAGCACAGTCATATAAAAGATGAACCTCGCGTTTTCCATTATTTCTTTCTCTTGTAAAGAGAAGAAGAAAATTTTAAACCTCACATTTTCAAAATAAGAAGTAATCATTACACATATATAAAGTGACCTAAATATAAGATATATAAATTGTAGCACAGATATACTCATTACTAAAGGCCATTGGTTTTCATTAAATAGGGGAATGTTCACGATAACAATGGTGTATCTGAAGAACTGAACTATTGTAAATAGGATAGCACTTGTTTCCTATTTCATAACTTAGGTTTCAACAATTAGGGCAGCACAGAAGTATAACCAGATACAGCATAATAATAATAATAGTATCTTTTCCAACAATTACTCAGGCTATCCTATGCGTTACCATGTACAATCTCTTTGGCAGGCCTTCTATAATAAAAGCATAATGCGGATGTTAATGCCCTAATGGTGCAGGGCATAGATTTTGTTCCTATTTGGAGTAGAGGAGGAAATAGGGAAATGATGCTAGACAAAAGAGAAGTTTTTTGGATACTGACTTTACAAACTAGTTATCCTTTAGGGATTAACAAAAGAAGAGATTTAGATTTATTTGTATAATAAACTATAATTATAGGATAGTGCAAAATTTGATAGTCCTACAAAAGTTAGTCCATAACTGTACTTAATTTTTTACTTTAATGACTAGTATTAAACTAAGATACATAAATCTGTTTTTCAATATAAAATCATTTTCCATTAGTCTTCTAAGTATTTCAACATAATATCAATTATTTGCAAAATTTGCTATATTCCTATATATAAAATATAGATTAACTATGCAGATTTACTCTTCATGTCAGTTTCTTTTTATATATAATTTTCCATCTTTGACTAGCTTTAAACTAAGATATACAAATTTGCTATTTAATATAAAAACATTTTCCATTCAGTTTTCTTTGCATTCTAGCATAATATAAATTCTTTGCAAAGTTTGCTATATTCCCATATATAATACATAGATTAACTATGCAGATTTACTCTTGATATTCACTTATTCAGGTTGTCTAAATGAAATGTGTAATGTATCACTTTAAATTTGTGTAATTAAAAGGCAGGCCTTTGCAGGTGCACAGGTAAGCAGTGATCAAGTGCTACCTGAGCACGAAACATGTCTGCTCTGTGTGCCTGCTACACTAACCTGGATTACTTTTTGTCCTTTGTGGACATTCTTTGTTTTTAAATGTCCTAATAAAACACATAGTTTTTTATTCATCAACCTTGGCTTTGAAGCACTTATTTTGGTTCTCTCTGTGGATCATGGATTTTGCTCTTTGGCGTGTGAAAAACAGACACGCTGAACCAACAGCTGCCATAGCCAGTAAGTAAGGGATTTAAATATCCCGCCCTCCCCTTTACAAACAGAGCCGTCTTTACTTCCAGAGAACAGAGGATTATCTGTGCGCTCCGTTGTGCAGGTTATTGTTGGACTTTTATAATAAATGATATCTATTTGTTTATTTATAGTTAATATTTTCAGGCTAAATGGTTTAGCTCTTAGCTGCATAGCTGAAGTAACGATATATATAAAAGCCATAATGTGTCACAAATATAACATACTATGAAGAAAGACACAAACATTATCTGTCATCTTGCTAATCATACCATATGTCAGTATACAGAAAAAGCCTAAGCCTATATATGTGTGACCTATAAATAGAACTGAATGATACAGGAATCACTTGCATGGCGGGTATAGCTGCCGATATGGGGATTGCAGTGTGAAAAAAATATGCAGTCCTCAATATCTATTGTCAAACTGAATATAGTGTATACCATTGTACCTCATAGTTTAGGCGTAAAATAGTAGAACATAAACAGGAATTGAGTGAACATAGGGAAAAAAAAATTTGCGGTATGTTACGAGAAAAAAACGCGAAAGTAACTACTGGGGGGGAAAACCCAGAGCACATTAGGACACTCGCATGAGTCAAAATAGACCTCATGCGGGGGGGTAGGAGACCAAGAATATATAAATTAAAAAAAAGGCAAGAGTCATATGCTTTTATAAAACCCATCAATCAGAGGAGCACCCTAAACTAATGTTTTATGGTTGTGTAATCCTTGGAGAGTAATAAATGATAACCAGAGAAGGCATTGCCTCCCAACAAGTTTGAAAGTTAAAGTTATCTGGGGGCTGGAGTAAAATATTTAGATATAGTGTATATTGGTTAGCTATTGAAAACTCAGACTCCACCTGCATGTAATGAGGCAGTGTTAGTTAAAAGTAGAGGGCAGCTTAGTGTAGTTTTTACATACACCTTGGGATTATGACAGAAGTTGAGCCAGTTAACAGATAAGCATTATGAGCAGGTCAGGGGCAGCCCCTGTAAAGAGGCTGAATCTGTTTTTGCTGGTATAGAGGTTAAGTTCATAAATATTGCTGCGATTAGAAAGTATGATGAAGGGTCAATGTTGGCTTTAGCTCAAGATGTGGTTATGTCTAATTTGCAATATAGGGAGAACATTTTCTTTACCTTATGTGTAGACCTTATCACCTGGGCACGGGCCCTATACCCAAAGACAGGTCAAATAAATTGAAAGAAGTGTACTCCATTAAATAATTAGTGTACCTCACTGTAGCAACACCTAATTGGTGAAAGTTAATGTCAATTTCATAGAAAACATATTAACCCGGGTTAAATCTATATATTCGGTAACTGATCAATACCGGGGAAATATAGATATTAGAGATATTTTTTTTTTTTTTTATCAATTAGTAATTCTCATAATGCTCGACTACTACATTGCCCATGTCTCTCAACTAGATGGATTGAAAAAAATAACTGTTCTACTGGCCTCTATAAACATTAAAAGGTGCATAAGACAGTGACCTACCTGTGTGTAATACATAAACAAGCTTTAACATCGTGAAACAGGAGTAACATATTACTAGTGAACAGATTGGAAGCAAGAGTGAGTGTTGTGAACATTTAACATGGGTATAACAAGCTAACCTTATGTCTCGGCATATAATCAGCTAAATGTAATATTGCCTGTAAAACACTTTGCTTAGGTAACTAACTATGGTCAGGTGTAGGACAATGCATAGAGTAGTAGTGCAAGGAATAATATATAGTGGGCTACCCTCCCCTATATTTCTAAAGTCATCACTCTCTTAAAATATAAACAGCTTTAGTTGATGCCTGAAGCTAGTAAGAGACATATAGGTAAGCACATCAATAATATCAAACAAATACACTCTAAGATCGCAAGTGATATCGGCCCTAAGACCGCTAATAAACATAAACATTCAAATATCACCGTGAAAACATTGTCTCCAAAGACCCCTTATATGCAGTTCGTCGAGTCCATCTCAAATGTCACCAGTTCTCATAGAGGTATAGACCACTCATAGGAGATGCAATTCAAGATAAGGTGGTAGGAGCCTTAAGTTGTCTGGGGAACATGTCCTCCAGGGTCCCATTGTAGAACCCATACGTGTGTGTGGTAGCGATAATAGCGGCAATAGAAATGAAAACGCTGATCGGGTGGAAATGCACACCTGGCTAGAGGCCAGGAACATCCAAGCTTGGAGCGGCTCCACTGTCGACTGCGTCCGAAGAGGAAGGTAAGACTTTGTGAGCTTGAGTGTTTCTCCTTCATAAGCGGTATTAGCCAACTGAATGGATCTGTCAGCCGCTTTGGAATCAGTCCGGGATGCAACCCAACTGCTAGCGTGAAATAGAAAGCACACGCTAGCACACTGAGAAATATCCAGGACGTGACCCACTCAGGAAACAGATGAGAAAGATTAAAAAAATAATATTTGCTCCAGAATGCAGGGAAGCCACAAAGGAAAAAACGTCCCTTTAAGCAGGTCAAAGAATATAAAGGAAATGCTCTTATTTGCAGCTTAGAAATAAGGTCCTTATTAGCAGGCTTGTAACAAAGTTCCCTTTTGCAGCTTTGTAAAAGTAAATGTCCCTTTAAGCAGGCTTATAACAAAACAGAAAGTCAAAGTTCTCCTTTGCAACTTGTAAAAGTAAATGTCCCTTTAAGCAGGTTATTAACAAAACAGAAAGTCAAAGTTCTCCTTTGCAACTTGTAAAAGTAAATGTCCCTTTAAGCAGGTTATTAACAAAACAGAGAGTCAAAGTTCTCCTTTGCAGCTTTATAAAAGAAAATGTCCCTTTAAGCAGGTTATTATTAATCAACGAAAAGATTGTGGAATAAGGCAAAAAGCAAGGTCAGGCAGGCAGAAGTCGGTATCCAAATATCAGCAAAAGGGTAAAGGCAAAAGGCTTGGTCAGGCAGGCAGAAGTCGGTATCCAAATATCAGCAAAAGGGTTAAGGCAAAAGGCTTGGTCAGGCAGGCAGAAGTCGGTATCCAAATATCAGCAAAAGGGTTAAGGCAAAAGGCTTGGTCAGGCAGGCAGAAGTCGGTATCAAGAAAACAGAGATTGACAAGGTACTCACAAACTCCAGGGGATCAAACAAACAGGCCCCGATTCAGATCTCCCGCCGTGGTTTAAAGGCAGGAGCGTCAACGTCATCAGAGGGGTGTGTTGAGAAAGCGTCACGTTGCTAAGCAACGTGACGTCAGTTACACAGGGAAGATCCGGGAGCCGCAGCGACACGGCAATGAACGGAGGAAATCATGACAGCACCCCCCTCCTCAAGGACCCCTCCGGGGGACAGGACCAGGCCTATCAGGATGAGTCTTGTGGAAGGTCTTGATCAAAGTAGGAGCATGTACTTGATGAGCCGGTTCCCAAGAACGTTCCGTGACTGGATAACCTTTCCAATGAATGAGATAATACAATTTCTTGCCACGCAACTTGGAATCTAGAATATGGCTGATCTCAAACTCAGGGTGTCCATGCACAAATAACGGTGGAGGTTTAGTAAAAGGCTTAGAATACCTGTTAGTCATCACAGGTTTTAAAAGAGAAACATGGAATACCGGATGGACTTTGAGAGTCTTGGGTAAAGCCACCCTATAAGCAGTGGAACACACCTGACCCAGTATTCGGAAAGGACCCACGTATCGTGGTCCCAATTTGTTAGAAGGTTGTTTCAGGCGAAGAAATCGAGAGGAAATCCAAACTTTATCACCAGGGCGATATTTGGGAGCCTTCTTCCGTCGAAGGTCTGAAAAGAACTTGTAACGTTTAGAAGTTACAGAAAGAATACGATGTATTTTCCGCCAATGTCGAGTTAATCTTCGGGCTGTAAGATCAGAAGCAGGATTCACTGTGGAGGAAGTATGCAAAGGTAATGTTCTGGGCTGATATCCGTAAGCTGCATGAAAAGGAGAAGTCTGAAGGGAGGAATTGTACCGGGCATTATGAGCCAATTCAGCCAAAGGAAGGTAAGAAGTCCAGTTAGAGTGATAATGATCCACATAATGTCTAAGAAATGTTTCAAGACACTGGTTTACTCTTTCCGTCTGACCATTCGATTGTGGGTGGTGAGAAGTAGAGAGAGATATAGTAGTTCCAAAATGTTTACAAAGTGACCTCCAAAATCGGGAGACAAACTGTACCCCTCTATCTGAAACAATATCTAGAGGAAATCCATGGATTCTTACAATATGTGAAATAAAAAGTTCAGAGAGTCTTTTGGCAGATGGTAATCCTGGTAAGGGTACAAAATGGGCAGTCTTAGTGAACCTGTCGACCACCACCCAGATAGTATTGTTTCCAGCGGACAAGGGAAGGTCAGTAATGAAGTCCATGGATACATGAGTCCAAGGCTGGTGAGGTATAGGCAATGGTTGGAGCAATCCTGAAGGAAGTTGGCGTGGAGTTTTGTTCATGGCACATTGTGTGCATACTGAGACGTAATCCTTCACATCTTGAGAGAGAGTAGGCCACCAGACATGTTGTTTGAGGTTTCGAGTGGTAATACTGATGCCAGGATGTCCAGAAAGGGGACTATCATGAGCCCAAAATAAAATCTTGGAACGAAGGCGTTCAGGAACAAAGAGTAAACCATCGGGAGGTTTACAGGACAAAGGAAGATTCTCTTGAGCAGACTGTAATTCTTGTAACCAAGAAGTTGTTAACTGGGCTATGACTTCATGAGGTTGGAGAATGGTACCAGACTCAGGAACTGGGGTATCTTGAAATTGTCTGGAAAGGGCGTCTGCTTTAATAATTTTTGAACCAGGTATGTAAGACAAATTATAGTGAAACCGGGAGAAGAATAAGGACCAGCGTGCTTGCCTGGAATTCAATCGTTTGGCTGTTTGGAGATACAGAAGGTTCTTATGATCCGTGAGTATAGTAAATGGCAAAGAAGTACCTTCCAGCCAATGTCTCCATTCATCCAATGCCATTTTGATGGCAAGCAACTCTTTATTCCCTACGTCATAGTTAAATTCAGAAGGAGTGAATTTTTTAGAGAAGAAAGCAACAGGATGAATCTTTCCAGTCTCTGGTATTCGTTGAGACAGAACAGCTCCAGCAGCAACAGAGGAAGCATCAACTTCCAAGATAAATTGAAACTCAGGATTTGGATGACGGAGAATAGGTGCTGAGGAAAAAGCTTCTTTGAGAGACTCAAAAGCTTCTATAGCCTCAGGAGGCCATCTTTTACAGTTTTGTCCTTTTCTAGTGAGAGAAGTAAGAGGAGAAGTAATAGTAGCAAAATTCTTGATGAACTTCCTGTAGTAGTTGGCAAATCCTAGAAAACGTTGTAAAGCCTTCAAAGAATCAGGTCTAGGCCAATCCAAAATGGCAGAAAGTTTAGTAGGGTCCATTTCAAATCCAGATGCCGATATTACATAACCCAGAAAGGGTATGGATTTTTGATGGAAAGAACATTTCTCCAGTTTAGCAAACAGATGGAATTCTCTTAGACGTTGAAGTACTTTCTTGACGTGGTGCACATGATCTTGGTGGTTCTGAGAAAAAATTAAGATGTCGTCAAGGTATATGATGACAAAGATATTCAAAAAATCACGAAAGATCTCGTTTACAAAATGTTGGAAAACCGCCGGAGCATTGCATAGCCCGAAGGGCATGACCAAATATTCATAATGCCCAAATCGAGTGTTAAAGGCAGTCTTCCACTCATCTCCTTTGCGTATACGGATCAAATTGTATGCACCACGTAGGTCGAGTTTGGTGAAAATGGTGGCTCCCTGAAGATAAGTAAAAAGTTCAGGAATAAGGGGCAGAGGATAACTGTTCTTGATGGTAATCTGATTTAATCCTCGGTAATCAATACAGGGTCGTAATCCACCATCCTTTTTTCCTACAAAAAAGAAACCAGCCCCTACAGGGGAAGAGGAGGGTCGAATAAATCCTCTAGCCAGATTGTCTTTAATATATTCTTCCAAAGCCATGTTTTCTGGTTTAGAAAGTGGATATGTCTTGCCTCGAGGATAGGCAGCCCCGGGAAGGAGATCAATGGGACAATCAAAAGGGCGGTGAGGAGGAAGTCGTTCAGCTTCTTTTTTGGAGAAAACATCCACAAAGTCATGATAAGGCATAGGTAAGGAGTCCGGAGTTTCGACTGTGAGAGCAATAGTGAGTGGTAACTTGGTAATCTTTTGAAGACATTTAGTCTGGCATGTAGATCCCCAGGAAGTGAGTTCACCGAAAGTCCAAGAAAAAATGGGATTGTGAATCTGGAGCCAGGGTAATCCCAAGATAATGGGAAATTGCGGAGTGGGGATGACATCAAAACAAATTGTCTCGGAATGAAGTATTCCTACGGTGAGGAGTAAGGGTTGAGTAGAAAATTGAATATATCCAGAACCCAAAGGATCTCCACTGACCGTAGAGACTGAAATGGAATACTCTTTTTTTAATAAAGGTATAGAGTGAGTAGAGACGAATGTAGAGTCAATGAACACTCCTCCAGCACCAGAATCGATTAGAGCTTGAGTATAAATCTTCTTATGTCCAATTAGAAGGGTTACTGGAACAAAGAGTTTCTTGTATAGGGAATGACCACTGTTTTGGCTTAACTCAGTTCCCTGGACTAGAGTTAAGCCCTGGCTTTTACTGGTCTAGTAGGACAATCCCTTAATAAATGCCCTTTAAGGCCACAGTACAGACATAAGCCAAGAGTCCGTCTTCTCAAGCGTTCAGTCTCAGTTAATTTTATACTTCCCACTTCCATGGGTTCAGCCTGATCAGTAGTAGGAGAGACTGGAGTGACTGGATTAGAAAAACGAGGAGCCAAACGAAAAGGAGTTCGAGTTGAAGACCTCTGTGTTCTATCCTTTTCTTGTTGGCGTTCACGAAACCTGGCGTCGAGACTGATACAGAGATTTATTAAGGCTTCTAAGGACTCTGGAAGTTCACGATACACCAATTCATCCTTGAGACGCTCAGAAAGTCCTTTACGGAAAGCGGCTCTGAGTGCTCCCTGATTCCAAGTGGTTTCAGAGGCAAGGGTGCGGAACTCAATAGCGTATTGAGAGACTGGTTGATTACCTTGACGTAAATCCAAGAGAGTGGCTTCAGCAGCGGATGACCTTCCAGGTTTATCGAATACATTTGAGAACATAGATAAAAATGTATCAACATCCAAAAGTATAGGATCATTCTTTTCTAGCAAAGGTGATACCCAAGCCAAGGCTTTTCCTTTCATTAAGGAAATAAGAAATGTGATTCTAGAAGAGGGAGTAGCAAAAAGAGTAGGGCTATTTCGGAAATGAAGACGGCATTGATTCAGAAAGCCTCTACATTCTTCAGGATTCCCATCATATTTATCCGGAAGAGGTATCCTGGGGCTTAGTTGTACCTGAGACTGATTGTTAGGAATCGTAGGAGGTAATGCCTCAATAGGATTAGGATTGGGATTAGGATTGGGAGGTGCGGTAGCAACCAAATTTTGTAATAGAGCAGTTATTTGATCAAGTTTAGTGTCCAGAGACTGCAAGTGAGTGGCATGAGATCCCAAAAGCTGTCCCTGGTGAGCCACGGCCATGGATAATTCAGTGGGGTCCATTTTTATGGCCTGTTTGTAATGTCAGCCGCTTTGGAATCAGTCCGGGATGCAACCCAACTGCTAGCGTGAAATAGAAAGCACACGCTAGCACACTGAGAAATATCCAGGACGTGACCCACTCAGGAAACAGATGAGAAAGATTAAAAAAATAATATTTGCTCCAGAATGCAGGGAAGCCACAAAGGAAAAAACGTCCCTTTAAGCAGGTCAAAGAATATAAAGGAAATGCTCTTATTTGCAGCTTAGAAATAAGGTCCTTATTAGCAGGCTTGTAACAAAGTTCCCTTTTGCAGCTTTGTAAAAGTAAATGTCCCTTTAAGCAGGCTTATAACAAAACAGAAAGTCAAAGTTCTCCTTTGCAACTTGTAAAAGTAAATGTCCCTTTAAGCAGGTTATTAACAAAACAGAAAGTCAAAGTTCTCCTTTGCAACTTGTAAAAGTAAATGTCCCTTTAAGCAGGTTATTAACAAAACAGAGAGTCAAAGTTCTCCTTTGCAGCTTTATAAAAGAAAATGTCCCTTTAAGCAGGTTATTATTAATCAACGAAAAGATTGTGGAATAAGGCAAAAAGCAAGGTCAGGCAGGCAGAAGTCGGTATCCAAATATCAGCAAAAGGGTAAAGGCAAAAGGCTTGGTCAGGCAGGCAGAAGTCGGTATCCAAATATCAGCAAAAGGGTTAAGGCAAAAGGCTTGGTCAGGCAGGCAGAAGTCGGTATCCAAATATCAGCAAAAGGGTTAAGGCAAAAGGCTTGGTCAGGCAGGCAGAAGTCGGTATCAAGAAAACAGAGATTGACAAGGTACTCACAAACTCCAGGGGATCAAACAAACAGGCCCCGATTCAGATCTCCCGCCGTGGTTTAAAGGCAGGAGCGTCAACGTCATCAGAGGGGTGTGTTGAGAAAGCGTCACGTTGCTAAGCAACGTGACGTCAGTTACACAGGGAAGATCCGGGAGCCGCTGCGACACGGCAATGAACGGAGGAAATCATGACAGGATCCAAGTATGTGAGGAGGAGAGGGTTCTCTCTGTCGCTATTGCTATTCCAGGATTCACTTAGAGTTATGTTTGGGGCGCAGGTCATGAGCGGTCTACCTCCCAAAATGATCGCCCTCAATTGCAAGCGATGCTGCCTCCTATTGGAGACCCGTTCATCAGCGGCTCCCTGCTCCACTATATCCTCCATGTTAGAAGGTAGTGAGGCGTGATCTGCAGCTTTAAAGCAAGATGTCGGCTTTCGCGGGCAATTGGTTGTTGCCAAGTTCTTCTCCCCATAGTCGATCACGGCAGATGAAACAGTAGCATGAGTAATTAGGGGTTTGAAAGCCTCATCCACTGCATACAAAAGGGCTTCATTGTAATGATTGAGCAGCTCCTTCAGCTGCATAAAAAAGAGAGCGTCCATAGTTTTGCGTATGTGGATTTTCAGGTGAAGCTAAAAAGTAGGGTCCTCCGGTACTGTTCAGCACAGCTAAGCTGCTTCCACAGCAGCAAAATGAATGTTCATCTCTAAAGTATCCAGGTTGAGATTAAAAAAGAGTACAGTATTCATGGAAATCTGTAAAATTGTGACTTATATTGGGAGCTCTTGAAATGTGCGTCTTGCTTCCATGCTAGTTGGCTCCGCCCCCCAATCATAGCTTTTTTAATCTTACGCCGTGAATAGCCACGTTCAAGAAACCTATCTTGCATGAGCTTTCCATGTTCCTCAAATTTCTCTTTCGACGAGCAATTGTGGCGTAGCCGAAGAAATTGTCCTTTAGGAATTCCTCCTATAAGGTGTCGGGGATGGTGACTGCTTGCCATTAACAGGCTATTAGTAGCCGTAGCCTTTCTAAAATTTTCAGTGACCAACATATTGTTCACATTTTTGACCTTAATGTCAAGAAAATCAATCTCAGATTTACTAAAGTGCATAGTAAGTCGTATATTTAGATCATTTTGGTTCAAACTATTGACAAACTGCAATAATTCCACTTGATCACCCTCCCAAATGAGGAATACATCGTCCTCATATCTCAGCCAGAAATTGACATGTTTAGTGAACAAATCATGTTGATAAACTGAATCCATCTCCCATTTGCCTAAATGTAAACAGGCGTATGTGGGCACATGTGGCCCCCATGGCTGTTCCTCTCAATTGTTTGTAAATTCTGTTATTAAACATGAAAACATTGTTATTGAGAATGAATCTTAGAAGGTCAACAATGAGCTCAGTATGTTTGGAAAATGTTGTACCTCTGCTTGACAGGAAACTTTCACAGGCTTTTATACCAGTATCATGTGGGATACTGGAATAAAGTCCCTCTACATCCATTGTCACTAAAAGTGATTTTTTGTCAACTGGCATCCCATTGATTTTTTTCAAAAAGTCAGTTGTGTCAAGAACAAATGACCGTAAAGTCACTTATTATGTCTCATCAACTTTTTTGCTAGTTACTTCCTTCTTCTTTAGAATTAGTTAGGTTTGGTATGTATGTTACACATTGTTTAGCATCAAGATTAAGGTACATAATTGGTTAAAACTGGGAGGAGTCTTTGTGGATATATTCCCTCCCAGCAGGGCTAAGATCCATCCGCCCTGAGGAAGCCCCGCCTATCATTTGGCATTGTGGGTGAAACGATCAGGATCGTAGGCATTGGATCACAGACGCACATGTGACCAACCAGGAAGTAAGCACACAGTCCTACCACGCTGCAGTCTCAGCGTGCAGCATTCAACTGGCTCAGCAAACTGTTTCATGGGACTCAATTACAAGGCAGTATTTCAGGAGGCAACCGGTAACAAACAGCGGACCTCAATTGTGGACACCTCCAGAATCAGATAAGTGCATGCTTATGGTTTAACACAGGAATATAGCTGCTTTCACTTGCAATATGGGTGGTTAGCCTGGACTGACTCCCACTGCTCATTTGGCTTGTTTGCTGCTTTCACACAACATCTTCAGCAATAAGAAGTACTATGCTTTACTAACACGCATGCAGCTTTGGAAGCACTTATCCCATTTTGCTAAAGTCTGGCTGAAGACAATACCGCTATATGTGGAAAATCATCCTGGTGTGATTTGATTGTTTTCTTCAGCAATACACTCTTGTGAGAATTTTATCTCAATATATGCAGGCATCTCTATGTAAACTGCTGTGTCTCTATGTAACTGCTGTACTGAGGCAATTCATTATGGAGGATGTATTACTATGTTCCACTATCTATCTTATTGCTAATAACCATTGCAATAGTTATTCTTCATACTTGCATGTAACTCACTATCTATCTTATTGCTAATAACCATTGCAATAGCTATTCTTCATACTTGTATGTAATTCTTTGTAATTGTTGCTATACTGCCATTATTGTTGTTCCTTAAATCTTTACAAAGCACCTATCACTACTTAGATCCCTAAAAATGTACCTGTCCGGTAATTATCCCTTGTATTGACTTGGGTACCGTGTACAGCTTGGGTGTAGCAGTGTACTAGGTGTCTTTGGATTGTATTTTTGCCAATATTATGATTATGATGTGCACATCTTCAGGGTTTTAATTGGCCACATGTACTATATTGTTTGTTCAACATACTTTACTTTGTGTTGCTAACATATACCCGAGGCCAGCACACAACTGGCCTATTGCTATGTTTAGACAGTTAGGATTTACTTCTTTCTGTACTATTAATAAATTATTTTTTGTTCTCAGTGATTGTACTGGTCAGAGATTCAATCCAATTGTTTAATTTAGCTACACTTTTGAGCTATTTTTTATAAAAAAAAGAGTGCTTGATTCCCTATCTATACAGGGCCTTAAGAAATTTTTGATGGTCCTTGTTCTCCTCTTGTAGTTTGTTGAAGAATATTTTTTTATAGGGTCTGCACCACATTAAAATTATAATCTAGCATAACATTAATGTTTTCTAAAGTTTGATAAAATTGTTTTTGGAAAAAGACACATTTATAGTAGCCATTTGTCCTGTACCCTTTTTGGTTTTGTGTATTTAAATTATCTGGGTTTTAAGTACAATTTCAGAATTGTAACCTTATAGTAATACCTGATAAAAACATGGCTTCATATATAAACAAATTCTTTTGTTTTATTATATCTATATCTCATTCACCTGTACCCTGACAGCTGGCAAGACAAATCAGTGAGACCAGCTTGTTTATAATATTAGAACATTTCACAAGACTGGTGAGAGAGCTTCAGACATATCCCGGGAACTCCCCTGTTCAGCCCAGGGAACAGCCCTCTCCCTCCCACTTTCTGAAAGTGACTTTTTTAGTTTGCAATACAGCAAATACAAGGTGTAGTGTAATTTGTATAAATAAACAGAAATATACAAAGTATGATCCTAATTTGTTAAAGTAACACAGAAGTGTAACAACTCATCACACACAGCTGTATTGCACTAGGCTTGTCTCTACTTCATATCAGTGTTAATTTTGACGGCAAATTTCAATTTAGTCTTAGTTTTAGTCTTTTGACTAAAATGCCATTTTAGTTTTAGTCGTATTTTAGTCATCTGAATTGTTTTAGTTTTAGTCTAGTTTTAGTCGACTAACTATTCAGTAGATATTAGTCGACTAAATCTCCAGTAAATTTTATTTGACTAAAATCTAAGGGGTTTAGTTAAAGTGTAATGTATTATTTAATCATTTCCAAACTCATTATATACTCCAGGAGTAAACATAACACCTATTATTATTAATTATATTAAGGTTTAAACATGCAGTATAGACACAAATTTAGTTAATTTTGACAGCAAATTTTGATTTAGTTTTAGTCATAGTCTTTTGACTAAAATGCCATTTTGATTTAGTTTTAGTCATAGTCTTTTGACTAAAATGCCATTTTGATTTAGTTTTAGTCATAGTCTTTTGACTAAAATGCCATTTTAGTTTTAGTCTTATTTTAGTCATCAGAATTTCTTTAGTTTTGTGCTCATTTTAGTCGTTTTAGTCGACGAAATTAACACTGCTTCATATAAAGAAATGATAGAGATCTTGCAGTGCTGGACAGTTCTGCTCTTTTTCTCTTGGAAAGTCTGAACTGCAATTTCTCTCCAAGCTGGAGAACTTTTGAATATCAGGGCCTCAATGCTATTGCATTGTCTTTTTATCATGGATTTGTTGATTATGCAAATCTACTGCATTTACTGGTCCTTTTAAAAAATTGTCTAAGAGAGCATATAATAATAGAAGTAAATTGGAAAAGTTGTTCTATTGGAATCATGAAAGTTTATTTTTCATTTTACTGTCCCTTTTTATTTTTGATGATACAGAATATGCCAAACTCCACCCACTAGCCAAAACCACACAATTGGTATAATGTACTCTGGGTTTCATGTTTTAACTGATAACGACCACAAAACAGTTTGCTGTCAAGATTCAGATAGAGGATACTATTTTTTACAATTTTCTTTTTTAATTTGCTTTGTTTTATTTGTATTCTTTGTTGATGAAACAAGGCACATGGTTGAGCCAATAACACGAGGCATATATCTGCAACCACCAATCAGCAGCCCGTGAGCCTTCCTAGGTATGCTTTAAACAAAGGATACTAAGACAAATTATAATAGAAGTATATTAAAAAATTGTTTAAAACTGCATGATTTGAAGCAGGAAAGGGGGAAAAATGTGTTTCATGCCCCTTTAACCCCTTAATGACCACAGCACTTTTCCATTTTCTGACCGTTTGGGACCAAGGCTATTTTTGCATTTCTGCAGTGTTTGTGTTTAGCTGTAATTTTCCTCTTACTCATTTACTGTACCCACACATGTTATATACCGGTTTTCTCGCCATTAAATGGACTTTCTAAAGATACCATTATTTTCATCATATCTTATAATTTACTATACATTTTTTTTATAAAATATGAGGAAAAAATGGAAAAAACATACTTTTTCTTACTTTGACCCCCAAAATCTGTTACACATCTACAACCACCAAAAAAACTCCCATGCTAAATAGTTTCTAAATTTTGTCGTGAGTTTAGAAATACCCAATGTTTACATGTTCTTTGGTTTTTTTTTTTAAAGTTATAGGGCAATAAATACAAGTAGTACTTTGCTATTTCCAAACCACTTTTTTTCAAAATTAGCGCAAGTTACATTGAACACTGATATCTTTCAGGAATCCTGAATATCCCTTAACATGTATATATATTTTTTTAGAAGACATCCCAAAGTATTGATCTAGACCCATTTTGGTATATTTCATGCCACCATTTCACTGCCAAATGCGATCAAATAAAAAAAAATTGTTCACTTTTTCACAATTTTTTTCACAAACTTTAGGTTTCTCACTGAAATTATTTACAAACAACTTGTGCAATTATGGCATAATGGTTGTAAATGCTTCTCTGGGATCCCCTTTGTTCAGAAATAGCAGACTTATATGGCTTTGGCGTTGCTTTTTGGTAATTAGAAGGCCACTAAATGCCACTGCGCACCACACGTGTATTATGCCCAGCAGTAAGGGTTTAATTTTAGCTGTAGTGTAGTAGACAACCCAAAGTATTGATCTAGGCCCATTTTGGTATATTTCATGCCACCATTTCACCGCCAAATGCGATCAAATAAAAAAAAAACGTTCACTTTGTCACAATCTTTTTCACAAACTTTAGGTTTCTCACTGAAATTATTTACAAACCGCTTGTGAAATTATGGCACAAATGGTTGTAAATGCTTCTCTGGGATCCCCTTTGTTCAGAAATAGCAGACATATATGGCTTTGGCGTTGCTTTTTGATAACTAGAAGGCCGCTAAATGCCACTGCGCACCACACGTGAATTATGCCCAGCAGTGAAGGGGTTAATTAGGTAGCTTGTAGGGGGCTTGCGGGGTTAATTTTAGCTTTAGTGTAGAGATCAGCCTCCCACCTGACACATCAGACCCCCTGATCCCACCCAAAGAGCTCTCTTCCCTCCCTCACCACAAAATTGTCTCTGCCATCTTAAGTACTGGCAGAAAGTCTGCCAGTACTAATATAAAAGGTATCTTTTTTTGTTTTATATATTTTTTTTTTAGCATATTTACATATACCCAGTTTACAAAAAAAATGTTTTTTTTTTTTAAATGTAATTTTTTTTTCTGTAGTGTAGCTTACCCCCCCCAAACACCAACCCCCCACCACCTCCCAGATCACTTTGATGTTTTAGATTTTAAATTTTATAATATATTTGTCCCACTTTTATTTTACAAATTTTCTGTAGTGTAGCAGTTCCCACCCGCTCCCACCCCGTGCACACGCCCACCCCCGCCTTCGTGCACGCGCTCATTTCACTGCGCTCGCCCACGATCCCACCCCCCTCCACATCACAAGGCCCATCTATGGCCGCCACCCGCCTCCCAGACCGGCTCCCACCCACCAACGATACCGGCCATCGATGTCCGGTGCAGAGAGGGCCACAGAGTTGCTCTCTCTGCATCGGATGGCCATGCAAGGTTATTGCAGGATGCCTAGATATCGAGGCATCACTGCAATAACCGGAAAGCGGCTGGAAGCGAGCAGGATTGCTTCCACCGCTTTCCAATACCATGGACGTACGCCATACGTCCTCGGTCGTTAAGTGACTTTTTTTTAGGACGTATGGCGTACGTCCTTGGTCCTTAAGGGGTTAAAGTCAATTAGGGAAAGATACGTAGTAGGGTTACCCTTGGGAAGTCGTCTGGGTGCTTTCCGTGTTCTGAGAAATAGAAATTGCTCAATCCTCAGAGCTAAATTACTGTACATGAAAAGGGGCGAAAAACTATTTTATTTTAAAAGCTCAAGGTGTTTACTGCCCCTTTAAAAAGCTCAAGTACATTGTAGGCAGAGATTCTTAATTTATTTTATTTAATTATTTATTTTTTAACTTGGGACTAGGCACGCGCATTTGTGTATTTTTGTTGCCAATAACGGCAGCCACCAGCAGAATTTCTCTTTGGAGTTAATTTTTTTTTCTTGTGAAAGTGCAACACACAAGGATTTGGATTTGTCTGTTGCCCTTTCACAAGATGATATATGAAGAGACAGATTCTGCTGGTCATTTTCTACATTTGTTTGCTAACAAAGCGATTGTTTCCATTGAGGTTGTAACGTTTTGAAACTGGTGATAAAATCCATTAGGATAGCTCAAAGCCCGTATAAATAAACCCAAAAGAGATTCCATAAATCTTCTGATAAAGTCCATAGAAGAAACAGAGACACAACATAAAAAGGACCCGTCTGATATTCAAACTCTAGAACACTTAACCAACAAGAAAAGGGAACTAGCCACTCTTTTAAATAAGGAAGCTCACAGACGACAATTTCTCTTTAAACGAAAAACATATGGATCTTACAATAAACCAGGTCGAGCCCTAGCCAGACTTGTTAAGAAAAAATCTAAGGCTCGATACATTTTACTGATTAAAGACAAAAAAGGACAACCCCACCACTCCTCCCATTCAATTGTCGCAACATTTAGAGATTATTTAAAAGATCAATATAACATATCTCCTAAGACCCCAAATGAAAATAGTCAACGTAGAGAAAACATAGACCACTTTCTTTCGCAATTACACTTACCAAAGCTCACACGAGCAAAAAACACAATTAGAAGAACCAATAACTATAGAAGAAATAAAATACTCTATTAAAAAATCTTCCAACGGGTAAAGCACCTGGCCCAGATGGCTTTTCATACTCTTATTACACCAAATTTAAAGACATACTAGCTCCTCACCTTTTATCATATTATATCTCCATAGATGATACCCACTCATTTTCCAAAACAGCGTTAGAGACTCATAATGATCCCTAAACCGGGAAAGACAACAGAAAACCCATCCAACTATCGCCCAATATCTTTAATAAATACAGATCTAAAAATCTATGCCAGAATATTAGCGACTAGAATCAATACGTATATTACTGATCTAATTAATTCAGATCAAGTAGGATTCATTCCCAGTAGGGAGGCGAAAGATGGCACGGTCAGAACCTTAAACCTTATTCATTATGCACAAAAAACTAACACCCCATTGGTCATACTGTCTACAGATGCGGACAAGGCTTTTGACCGTGTCGCCTGGGACTTTCTAAACCTAACATTACAACATTTAGGCTTTGGGGATAATATGCTACATCAAATATTTGCTTTATATACACAACCAAATGCCAGAATATGTCTAAACGGAATATTGTCAGACCCCTTTAGCATAATGAATGGCACAAGACAGGGCTGCCTACTGTCACCGCTTTTATTTGCATGCATGGTTGAGACTATAGCCGCCAAGATTCGCAACAATATCAGTATTGAGGGTATCAAAATTAAAGAACATAAGTACTTAATTTCCCTATACGCTGTCGATATTCTATTTACCCTGACTAACCCAGAACGAGCAATACCTATCTTAATTGAGGAACTACAGTCTTTCCATACCCTATCCAACTTTTTCATAAATTTACCCAAATCTGAGATCTTAAACATTACGCTATCAGACGACATAACTAAAGTAAAAAAAAATAAACCCCTTTAAATGGTGCTCCCACTCCATTAAATACCTAGGCACTAATTTGACTCCTAAAATTAGCTCATTATTTGAATATAACTTTGTACCATTAAAAATTAGAATAATAAATTACCTCTCCAGATGGAGGAACAAACACATTTCATGGCTAGGACGAGTTAATCTAATAAAGATTAATATATTCCCCCGTATTCTTTATCTATTACAAACACTCCCTATCCCCGTCCCTAAAATCTATATAACATCCTTGCAGAATGCCTTCAGTAAATTCACTTGGAACAGGAAACATCCGAGGATTAATAAAGAGGTCATGATGAAACATAAAGGACAGGGAGGACTGGGTATGCCTAACTTACAAGCATATAGAACAATTATATTCCTACAAAGAGTTTTAGACTTATACACACATTCATCCAATAAAAGATGGGTAAATATCGAGCTAGCAAATCTCAATACCCATTGTGTATCAGTTGTGCTGGTCACTTAACAAGGTTGGGACCAACACGATTACCACAAACCCGATTTTAATTGAAACCTTTCAGGTATGGCATGAGACACTTATACAATACCCTCATGTCTCTTCCACGCCAACACCACTTACTTCGTTACTGACTATTGGAGACTTTAATATTGACCTTCCTAGAATACAGAACATAATATACGAAAAATTTCAAGATCTACCTATACATTCCCTCATAGATAACGAGAAAGTTTTAGGTCAGGAGACCCTGGTGTCTCAGGGATTTACTTGTTTTACAAACTGGTACACATATTATAGAATCCACCACTTCCTCACTCAAGATCCAAGAATATTATCAGACCACTTACTAATTTTGAAATTTTATTTACTCAGGATCCAGTTCTGAGACACACTATTTCAAAAATATATAAAATATTGACTTATACACAACCTGGACAGATATTGGGTTATATGGAGGCTTGGGAAAGGGATTTAGGTAAGATAATACTTCCTCAGACTTGCTTACAGATATTTCAACATACAATAAAGGCATCAATATCCTCTAGTGTTGTAGAACTGAATCTTAAAATCTTACATAGATGGTATTACACACCTTGTAGACTCCATAAACTGTTCCACAAATCAAATAACAAATGTTGGAGATGTGGACACGTGGGAAGTGATATGGCACATATGTGGTGGTGGTGCTCGACACTCCAAACATTTTGGAGACAAATTATCGCAGAAACTGAACATATTTTAGACTCTCAATTCCCACTAGATCCCTTAATCTGGCTCTTGAACAAACCACCCCCTATAAGATACAAACCAAATCTGAAATTATTCACCATAATGACAAACAGTGTTAAAATTTTAATTGCAAAAAAACTGGAAAAGTAAGGGAACTCCCCACAAACATATGTGGATACAAAAGACTTCGGAATTACTAGAACTGGAGGAAAGTCATTATTTAAAACAAAACACAATGCATATTTACGCAGAAATGTCCTCTATATGGGAATATTATATTGATAGGGTGGGAAAGCAGAAAAAGAGGGATACTCTAACAAGCACACTTAACTGATTTGCATGGAAAATAGTAATCTGACGCTCCGGACATATCTTAATGTAAAAGCAATAAGCATCAGAGTCTGTTTAAGATAGGTTTTGTTAATGTTAGTAGTATTTGTTGTTTGAATGTTTGCTTTTATTAAGTAATATGGATAATCACACAGAAGACAAATTTTATGGACAGTTAATCATTCCGAGATGTGGTGTGAATATAATGTCATAGTTTTAGTTTTTCTTTAAAAATAAATCAGCCTATGTATGTATTACAGGAGCTGCGTCTCCACTCTTTGTAATCAAATTTTTCAAAAATAAAGCTGATTTGGAAAAAAAAAGTCCATTAGAATTAGGACAGTCAACACCAGAATTTTTGTGGTTTAAAAAGATAGATAATCCCTTTTTCTTTCTTAAGACAAGGTGAGTCTACGGATCACGTTAGGTCAAACAACAGGCCGGAAAGGCTCTAGGCCTGATTACAGGCTACAAACTTATGGGAAAAAATAAATCGGGCCTGACTACTGGCCCCCCAAACACACAAGGCTGAAATGTATGCCGCAAGTACTCTCCACACGTGATAACAGTGCTAAAGACTATCGCCACACTGCCGCTCACGATACTGCAGAAACGTGGTGGCACGCACGCCAGATCGGAGCAATATCACTGGTCAGGCATGTGTCCACATGGTACCTCTGTGCAGTATCAGGAGTTCGATGTATTCGGAATGGCGGCAGTGCATCTCAATTTATGGAGGCCATGATGTTTCTTCACCCAGCCAGATCAATCAGGTAACCGGAGCTCTGGAAAATCACATGCGCCACTAGTAGTACCAATGAAGTACCAATGCCCCCATGAAACTGGTACAGAACAATAAAATATAATACAGGGGGGAAAATTAACTTAAAGGAATTAAAATAAATGAAATTAAAGAAATTCAATAAATCAAATAAGTGAAAAGGAAAATAAACATGAAAGCACAAGAGGGGAATAAATTCCCAATGTAAAAATATTATAAGATATTTAAAGGGACAGTCTGCATCAGAATTTTTATGGTTTAAAAAGATAAAAAAATAATCCCTTTATTACCCATTTCCCAGTTTTGCAAAACCAACACACTTATATTGATACACCTTTTACCTCTGTAATTACCTTGTATCTAAGCATTTGCAGACTGTACCCTTATTTCAGTTCTTTTGACAGACTTTCATTTTAGCCAATCAGTCCTGACTCCTAGGTAACTCCACGGGCGTGAGCATAATGTTATCTATATGGCACACATTATCTAACGCTCTCTAGTTGTGGAAAACGGTCAAAATGCATTTAGATAAGAGGCGGGCTTCAAGGGCTAAGAAATTAGCATATGAGCCTACCTAGGTTTATCTTTCAACTAAGAATATGAAGAGAACAAAGCAAAATTTATGAGAAAAGTAAATTGGAAACTTTAAGTTGTTTAAAATACATGACCTATCTGAGTCATGAAAGTTTATTTTTGACTAGACTGTCCCTTTAATGCAAAAATTAGAGAATAAAGAATACCTAACCAGCGGTTTGGATGAAACCAAATAAAAGAGGAAGGGGCCGATTGGCCCTGAATTTAACTGTTTCCGCGCAAGCCTTTAGGCTCATCTGAAACAGGCGTTAAGAAGCAGTGGTCTTAAGACCGCTGCTCCTTAACTCGTACGCCTCCTCTGAAGTGGCAGACATGAATCCGCCTGATCGCTTATGATCGGGTTGATTTACACTCCCTGCTAGCGGCCAATTGGCCACAAATCTGCAGGGGACGGCATTGCACAAGCAGTTCACCAGAACTGCTTGTGCAATGATAAATGCCGACAACATATGCTGTTGGCATTTATCGATGTGCGGCGGACATAATCCGCTACATCAGATTAGGTCTGTTTGCACTTTGTTAAATCAACCCCAAAGGGATTGATATGTTTAGGACAGTTCACTATCCTGCTGCTTTTTGATTGGTTTATACTTGTTACGGTTGTTTTTTCTCTATATGTTTTTCTCTTTGCTGCTGTTTGGAATAAGTAAAGAATTGATGCAACATATGAAGCCTCCTTTCTTGTAATAAAATTCTAAAATCATTAACCAGATTACGAAAACAACCTAAACAACCATTAAAAACTGCCACTACAGAATATACAGGTTGTTTTTTTGTTCCGAACACCTATATATAAGGAGGTACCCTTTTTAAAAATGTTTCTTATGTTTTCAAATCAAGTTGCAACAGAAAAAATAATCCTTCCTGTTTTATAGATTCTTAACTTTTCAGTAATTAATACATGCTACCACAATATGGATGACTGGCCATTATGAATTACTGGATTCAAGTTCCCTTAAAGTTGCTTTGTTAATAATTATATATGAGACAAAGAAGATCTAGTTATATTAATTGCATCCAATACTACAGTCTGTTCTAATATACTTGACCTATCTAGGCCTATCTGTTGTCTTATGTCTACCGCTCACACTGTGGGGGGTAGTTATCAAGCCATCAACTTTTCTGACTTCGCCGGCCCAATACGCCCGCCTAAGCTCGCCTACCTTCGCCGCCGCGGACCTGAAAAAATACGCCTAAGTTATCAAAAAAAGCTGTCAAAAAGCCGCGGGGCGATGAGCAGCGGACTGTGAGAGTTATCACTCATCCGATCTCGCTGCTCTTCGGCTGTTTGACAGCTTTCTTGCTAGCCTGTCACTAAGCACTCACACTAAACTATACTGCTCTACCCCCTATACCGGCGCCCCCGGAGCCCCCCGCAACTAAATAAAGATACTAACCCCTAAACCGCCGCTCCTAGACCCTGCCGCAACTATTAAAAATGTAGTAACCCCTAAACCGCCGCTCCTAGACCCCGCCGCAAGTCTTATAAATGTATTAACCCCTAAACCGCCGCTCCTAGACCCCGCCGCAAGTCTTATAAATGTATTAACCCCTAAACCGCCGCTCCCTGAACCCGCCGCAACCTATATTAAATTTATTAACCCCTATCCTGCGCCCCACTACACCGCCGCCACCTATAATAAATTTATTAACCCCTATCCTGCCCCCCACTACACCGCCGCCACTGTAATAAAATTATTAACCCCTAAACCTAAGTCTAACACTAACCCTAACACCCCCCTAACTTAAATATTAATTAAATAAATCTAAATCATATTTATATTATTAACTAAGTTAATCCTATTTAAAACTAAATACTTACCTATAAAATAAACTCTAATATAGCTACAATATAAATAATAATTATATTGTAGCTATCTTAGGATTTATTTTTATTTTACAGGTACCTTTCAATTTATTTTAACTAGGTACAATAGCTATTAAATAGTTATTAACTATTTAATAGCTTACCTAGCTAAAATAAAGAGAAATTTACCTGTAAAATAAATCCTAACCTAAGTTACAATTACACCTAACACTACACTATACTTTAATAAATTATTCCTATTTAAAACTAAATACTTACCTGTAAAATAAACCCTAAGATAACTACAATATAATTCATAATTACATTGTAGCTATTTTAGGATTTATATTTATTTTACAGGTAACTTTGTATTTATTTTAGCTAGTTAGAATAGTTATTAAATAGTTCTTAACTATTTAATAACTACCTAGCTAAAAGAAATACAAAATTACCTGTAAAATAAATCCTAACCTAAGTTACAATTAAACCTAACACTACACTATCATTAAATTAATTAATTAAACTACCTACAAATAACTACAATTAAATACAACTACATAAACTAACTAAAGTACAAAAAATAAAAAAAGTTACAAACATTTAAAAACATATTACAACAATTTAAGCTACTTACACCTAATCTAAGCCCCCTAATAAAATAACAAACCCCCCCAAAAATAAAAAAATGCCCTACCCTATTCTACATTAAAAACGTTCAAAGCTCTTTTACCTTACCAGCCCTTAAAAGGGCCTTTTGTGGGGGCATGCCCCAAAGTTCAGCTCTTTTGCCTGTAAAAGAAAAATACAACCCCCCCAACATTAAAACCCACCACCCACATACCCCTAATCTAACCCAAACCCCCCTTAAAATAACCTAACACTAATCCCCTGAAGATCATCCTACCTTTAGTTGTCTTCACTCAGCCGAGCCACCGATGGAACTGAAGAGGACATCCGACCGGCAGAAGTTATCCTCCAAGGGGCGCTGAAGAAATCTTCCATCCGATGAAGTGATCCTCCAAGCGGCGCTGAAGAAATCTTCCATCCGGGCGAGGTCATCTTCCAAGAGGCGCTGAAGAAGTCTTCTATCCGGGCGAGGTCATCGTCGAAGCCGGGTATTGAATCTTCATCCCGCCGACGCGGAACATCCTCCTTTCCCGACGAACTACCGACGAATGAAGGCTCCTTTAAGGGACGTCATCCAAGATGGCGTCCCTTCAATTCCGATTGGCTGATAGGATTCTATCAGCCAATCGGAATTAAGGTAGGAAAAATCTGATTGGCTGATGGAATCAGCCAATCAGATTCAAGTTCAATCCGATTGGCTGATCCAATCAGCCAATCAGATTGAGCTCGCATTCTATTGGCTGTTCCGATCCGAAAGTGTTTAGTTTTAAATAGGATTAACTTAGTAAATAATATAAATATGATTTAGATGTATTTAATTAATATTTAAGTTAGGGGGGTGTTAGGGTTAGTGTTAGACTTAGGTTTAGGGGTTAATAAATTTATTACAGTGGCGACGGTGTAGTGGGGGGCAGGATAGGGGTTATTAAATTTATTATAGGTGGCGACGGTGTAGGGGGGGCAGGATAGGGGTTAATAAATTTAAGATAGGTTGCGGCGGGTTCAGGGAACGGCGGTTTAGGGGTTAAACTATTTATTTATTTGCGGCGAGGTGCGGGATCGGCAGGATAGGGGTTAATAACTTTATTACAGAGGGCGGCGGTATAGGGGGGGCAGGATAGGGGTTAATAGGTATAATGTAGGTGGCGGTGGGCTCCGGGAGCTGCGGTTTAGGGGTTAAGACATTTATTATAGTTGCGGTGGGCTCCGGGAGCGGCGGTTTAGGGGTTAATAGGGATAGAGTAGCTTGCGGTGGGCTCCGGGAGCGGCGGTTTAGGGGGTAATACATTTATTTAGTTGCGGCGGTGTAGGGGGGCAGATTAGTGGTGTTTAGACTCGGGGTACGTGTTAGGGTGTTAGGTGTAGACAGCTCCCATAGAAATCAATGGGATGTCTGTCAGCAGCGAACTTGTACTTTCGCTATGGTCAGACTCCCATTGATTCCTATGGGATCCGCCGCCTCCAGGCTGGCGGTTTGAAAACCAGGTACGCTGGGCCGTAAAAGTGCCGAGCGTACCTGCTAGTTTTTTGATAACTAGCAAAAGTAGTGAGAATGTGCCGCACTTGTGTGCGGAACATCTGGAGTGACGTAAGAATCGATCTGTGTCGGACGGAGTCCGGCGGATCGAAGCTTACGTCACAAAATTCTACTTTTGCCGGTCTGAAGCCTTTGATAACTAAGGCGAATCAGCCTCGCCACAAATACGCTGCGGAATTCCAGCGTATTTGAGGTTGACGGCTTGATAACTAGGCCCCTGTGCCTTTCACTAGCACCTCTCCTGAACTGCTGCACTTCATCCACAATACTCTCAGACCTCAGATCAGCACTTTGCTTTTTCACCAGTTCACTCTGGCAGGCCATCCTAATAGCCCCATCTAATGTTAAATCAGTCTCTAACTGTGAGACTTCAGCATCTTCAACACTGGCTCCACATCTTTCCCCATAGAGTATAAAAGAAAATTAACTTGTACTTCACCACTCTCCTTGTCCAGCTTGGAAGCAATCCTGAAGCGCTGAAACTGCTGACGCCATGTGGGCCAAGCTGCAGGCTGAGAGAAATCAAAAGGCTCAGGTGGGGTAAACTTTGACATCGTCATCGATCAGGAAACAGAAGCTCAGGCAAGAACCATGTCATGAGATGCAGGACACATGCAAGACACAGCAAAGATGGTACAACTCTATTTTATTGTAGAGCATGGAAATATACATCTGGTAGCATTGATCTCACTCAGTAACTGCGACACAAACGGGCCTAAGCTCCGCCCCCAATCTGGTGACATCACTTCCCACTCTCATCAAAGGCACTATTAGCTACGAGAGACTCCCCCTAATTGAAAACGTGGTTTTCATCCGTACTAAAGACATTTTGTAGATGACTACTATATATAATCATTCACACTAACAGAGTGTAATGCCTCTGGAGCCCCAGGCAGCTGCCCTGTTCACACCCTAAAAACTACCCTGCTTAACCCCTTAGTGACCAGACCATTTTTCAATTTTCTTTCCTTTAGGGACCAGGGCTATTTTTACATTTCTGCGGTGTTTGTGTTTAGCTGTAATTTTCCTCTTACTCATTTACTGTACCCACACATATTATATACCATTTTTCTCACCATTAAATGGACTTTCTAAAGATACCATTATTTTCATCATATCATTTACTATAAAAAATTATAAAATATGATGAAAAAATTGGAACCCCCCCCCTAAATGCCGCTGTGCACCACACTTGTATTATGCCCAGCAATGAAGGGGTTAATTAGGTAGCTTGTTCCCCCCTCCTCACAATTGTCACCACCATTTTAAGTACTGGCAAAAAGTCTGCCAGTACTAAAATAAAAGGCATTTTTTTTCTTTGTTTATTCTGCAGTGTTGTATCCCCCCTTAGCCCCTAACCTCCCTGACCCCCCAAACAGCTCTCTAACCCTCCACCCTCTACCTATATGCCACTATCTTGGTTACTGGCAGCTGTCTGCCAGTACCCAATTTAGTTAAAAAACTAAATAAAAACATTTTTTTATCTGAATTTTTTTTTTCTGTAGTGTAGCTGCCCCCCTCAATACCCTACCCCCTCCCAGATCCCTTTCAATGCTTATTCCCCCTCCCTCGTTCCAATACATTTATTCTAATATAAATGTAGCATGTGTGCGTGCACCCCCTTGCTCACGCACTTGAGGGATACAGGAACCGGAACCGAAAAGCAATGGGCCACCCACCTGCCTCCCTGCTATGGCTCCCACCCACCAACGATCAGCACCATCGCTGGCCAATGCAGAGAGGGCCACAGAGTGGCTCTCTCTGCATCACTGCAATACCTTGAAAGCGTCTGGAAGCGATCACAATCGCTTCCACCACTTGAAACCCCAGAGGACGTGTCAGGCACGTCCTTGGTCATTAACTGACACTTTTTGTAGGACGTGCCTGGCACGTCCTTGGCCATTAAGGGGTTAAAGGGATATGAAAGTCAAAATTAGACTTGCATTATTCAGATAGAGCATGTCATTTTAAGACACTTAAATTCACTTCTTTTTTCAAATGTGCCTTGTGCTCTTGGTATCCTTTGTTGAAAAAGAATACGCACATAACCTACACTAGTGGGAACTGCTGCTAATTGGTGCCTGTCTGTGTTCATCTTGCTGCCAGTAGTGCAATGCTGTTCCTTCAGTAAAGGATAACAAGAAAACAAAGCAAATTTGATAATGGAAGTAAATCGGAACGTTGTTTAAAATTGTATGTTCTATCCAAATCATGAAAGAAAATGTTGGGTTATCCTGTCCCTTTAAAAAGAGAGTAAAGGAAAAATCAAACTTCTGTGATTTGATTTAGAGCATTTTCAAACAACTTTCCAATTGACTTCTATTATCTAATTTGCTTTGTTCTTTTGGCATCCTTTGTTGAAAAGCAAACATAGGTAGGCTCAGGAGCAGCAATGTACTTCTGGGAGCTAGCTGCTGAATGGTGGTGGCACATATATTCCTCCTACCATGGGCTCATGTGATCAGCAAGCTTTCAGTAGTGCATTTTCTTCAATACCAAGAGAATTAAGCAACTTTAAAAATAGAAGTAATTTTGAATGATGTTTGAAATTGCATGCTAAGAAATGATGAAAGAAAAATTTTGAGTTTCATCTCCCTTTAAAATTGCATTCTATATCTGAATCATTAAAGTTTATTTTTTACTTTCATGTCCTTTTAACAACCAATTGCCCAAATCGGGTTTGCTTGTGGAAAATCCCTTCCCTCCCATACACTCAATTGACACATAAGAGATGCCTAGCATTTCAATATATGTTTAGATTGTGCTTTGTAAATTAATAGGCTATTTGTTTATTGTAATTTTAGACACATTGGGCTAGATTACAAGTGGAGCGCTAAATTACAAGTGGCTGGTTAATGCTACCACATGCTCGCGATTATTAGCTCTCCAAAAGTTAACTAGAGATTAGATCTCTGGTTAATTTTTTTAAAATTGCCCCAAATGCCCTCAGTTCTGGGACTTTGAAGTTTGTGGGAGTGGGGTGTTAGAAAAAAACAGCACTGAAAAGTGCCTTTACATTATGGTCTATGGGAACTGTGTGTTCCTTTACACCGCAATGTAAATATATATGTACAGTATATGATTATATACATATATATTTATGTGTTAATATATGTATATACGCATATATTAACGCATACATTTATTTGTATATTATTATTATTCTTTAAAGCGCCAACATATTCCGCAGCGCTGTCCATGGGTAAAAAGATAAGTACAATACAATATAAAAGAAACCTGACAAAGTTTAGCAAACAAATACAGGGGAATTGAGGACCCTGTTCCAGTGGGAACTTACAATCTAGATGGGTAGGAGGATGAGAAACAGGAGGTGGGGACTGCAAAGGGGAGAATGATGTTAGTGTGGAGCTAGATGAGGGCAGCTATTAGGCAAGTGGAATTTATTTGTTACTGATTTGGAGATAGGCTTCCCAGAGCAAAACGGTCTTTAGGGAGCGTTTAAAGGAGGAAAGGTTAGGGCAAAGTCTGACAGCTTGAGGAAGTGCGTTCCAGATGGTTGGTGCCACATGAGAGAAGTCCTGTAGTCTAGCATAGGAGGAGGTGATGGTAGAAGATGCAAGGAGCAGGTCATTGTTGGATCTTAGGGGGCGGGGTGGAGTATATTTGTTAATGAGTGAGGACAGTTAGGGGGGGCTGCGTTAGTAAGGGCTTTGTAGGTGAAGGTGAGAATTTTGAATTTAATTCTGCTGTGAATGGGGAGCCAGTGAAGGGAATTGCAGAGAGGTGTAGCAGATACAGAGCGTCGGGAGAGGTGGATTAGCCTAGCAGAGGCATTTAGGATGGATTGAAGATGGGAGAGGTGGCAGAGAGGGAGGCCAGTTAGTAGGTAATTACAGTAGTCAAGTCGGGATATTACCAGGGAGTGGATTAGCTGTTTAGTTGTTTCAGCACTCGGAAATGGACGAATTTTGGAGATATTGCGTAGGTGGTTGTGACAGGATGAAGAGAGCAATTGGATGTGGGGTATGTGTTTGCGATGCGGGAGGGCCTCGGTTTAGGGGTTAATAGGTAGTTTATGGGTGTTAGAGTACTTTTTAGCACTTTAGTTATGAGTTTTATGCTACAGCTCTGTAGCATAAAACTCATAACTACTGACTTTAGATTGCATTACAAATCTTGCGGGATAGGCTGTACCGCTCACTTTTTGGCCTCCAAGAAAAAGCTTGTAATACCGGCGCTATGGAAGTCCCATTGAAAAAAGACTTTACGCAAACTGCGTAAGTTAATTTGCGTTAAAGCCAAAAAACATAATTTATGATAAATTCATTTCTTTCATATTAGCAAGAGTCCATGAGCTAGTGACGTATGGGATATACATTCCTACCAGGAGGGGCAAAGTTTCCCAAACCTTAAAATGCCTATAAATACACCCCTCACCACACCCACAATTCAGTTTAACGAATAGCCAAGAAGTGGGGTGATAAGAAAGGAGCGAAAGCATCAAAAATAAGGAATTGGAATAATTGTGCTTTATACAAAAAAATCATAACCACCACAAAAAGGGTGGGCTTCATGGACTCTTGCTAATATGAAAGAAATGAATTTATCAGGTAAGTTCTTACATTAATTATGTTTTCTTTCATGTAATTAGCAAGAGTCCATGAGCTAGTGACGTATGGGATAGCAGATACCCAAGATGTGGAACTTCCACGCAAGAGTCACTAGAGAGGGAGGGATAAAATAAAGACAGCCAATTCCGCTGAAAAAATAATCCACAACCCAAATCAAAAAGTTTTAATCTTATAATGAAAAAAACTGAAATTATAAGCAGAAGAATCAAACTGAAACGGCTGCCTGAAGTACTTTTCTACCAAAAACTGCTTCAGAAGAAGAGAAAACATCAAAACGGTAGAATTTAGTAAAAGTATGCAAAGAAGACCAAGTTGCTGCTTTGCAAATCTGATCAACAGAAGCTTCATTCCTAAAAGCCCAGGAAGTAGAAACTGACATAGTAGAATGAGCCGTAATCCTTTGAGGCGGGGATTTACCCGACTCCACATAAGCATGATGAATCAAAGACTTTAACCAAGACGCCAAAGAAATGGCAGAAGCCTTCTGACCTTTCCTAGAACCAGAAAAGATAACAAATAGACTAGAAGTCTTTCTGAAATCTTTAGTAGCTTCAACATAATATTTCAAAGCTCTAACTACATCCAAAGAATGTAAAGATCTCTCCAGAGAATTCTTAGGATTAGGACACAATGAAGGGACAACAATTTCTCTACTAATGTTGTTAGAATTCACAACCTTAGGTAAAAATTTAAATGAAGTCCGCAACACCGCCTTATCCTGATGAAAAATCAGAAAAGGAGATAATTCAGAAACTCTTCTAGCAGAAGAGATGGCCAAAAGGAACAAAACTTTCCAGGAAAGTAATTTAATATCCAGAGAATGCATAGGTTCAAACGGAGGAGCCTGTAAAGCCCTCAGAACCAAATTGAGACTCCAAGGAGGAGAAATTGACTTAATGACAGGCTTGATTCGAACCAAAGCCTGTACAAAACAATGAATATCAGGATGATTAGCAATCTTTCTGTGAAAAAGAACCGAAAGAGCAGAGATTTGACCTTTCAAGGAACTTGCAGACAAACCTTTATCCAAACCATTTTGAAGAAATTGTAAAATTCTAGGAATTCTAAAAGAATGCCAAGAAAATTTATGTGAAGAACACCAAGAAATGTAAGTCTTCCAGATTCAGTAATAGATCTTCCTAGACACAGATTTACGAGCCTGTAACATAGTATTAATCACTGAATCAGAGAAACCTCTATGACTAAGTATTAAGCGTTCAATCTCCATACCTTCAAATTTAATGATTTGAGATCCTGATGGAAAAATGGGCCTTGAGATAGAAGGTCTGGTCTTAACAAAAGTGTCCAAGGTTGGCAACTTGCCATCTGAACGAGATCCGCATACCAAAACCTGTGCGGCCATGCTGGAGCCACCAGCATTACAAACTAACGCTCCATTAGGATTTTGGAAATCACTCTTGGAAGAAGCACTAGAGGCGGAAAGATATAAGCAGGTTGATAATTCCAAGGAAGTGACAACGCGTCCACCGCTTCCGCCTGAGGATCCCTGGATCTGGACAGATACCTGGGAAGTTTCTTGTTTAGATGAGATGCCATCAGCTCTATTTCTGGAAGCCCCCAGATTTGAACAATCTGAAGAAATACCTCTGGGTGAAGAGACTATTCGCCCGGATGTAACATCTGGCGACTGAGATAATCCGCTTCCCAATTGTCTATACCTGGGATGTGAACCGCAGAAATTAGACAGGAGCTGGATTCCGCCCATACAAGTATCCGAGATACTTCTTTCATAGCCTGAGGACTGTGAGTCCCCCCCTTGATGATTGACATATGCCACTGTTGTGACATTGTCTGTCTGAAAACAAATAAACGATTCTCTCTTCAGAAGAGGCCAGAACTGAAGAGCTCTGAAAATCGCACAGAATTCCAAACTATTGATTGGTAATCTTGCCTCCTGAGATTCCCAAACCCCCTGCGCTGTCAGAGATCCCCATACAGCTCCCCAACCTGAAAGACTCGCATCTGTTGAGATCACAGTCCAGGTTGGATGAACAAAAGAGGCCCCTTGAACTAAACGATGGTGATCCAACCACCAAATCATAGAAGAACGAACATTGGGATTTAAGGATATTAATTGTGATATCTTGTATAATCCCTGCACCATTGGTTCAGCATACAAAGCTGGAGAGGTCTCATGTGAAAACGAGCAAAAGGGATTGCGTCCGATGCAGCAGTCATGAGACCTAAAATTTCCATGCACAAAGCTACCGAAGGGAAAGATTGAGACTGAAGGTTTCGACAAGCTGAAACCAATTTCAGACGTCTCTATTCTGTAAGAGACAAAGTCATGGACACTGAATATATTTGGAAACCTAAAAAGGTTACCCTTGTCTGAGGAATCAAGGAACTCTTTGGTAAATTGATCCTCCAACCATGTCTTTGAAGAAACAACACAAGTTGATTCGTATGAGATTCTGCAGAATGTAAAGACTGAGCAAGTACCAAGATATTGTCCAAATAAGGAAATACCGCAATACCCTGCTCCCTGATTACAGAGAGAAGGGCACCGAGAACCTTCGAAAAGATCCTTGGAGCTGTAGCTAGGCCAAAAGGAAGAGCAACAAACTGGTAATGCTTGTCTAGAAAAGAGAATCTCAGGAACTGATAGTGATCCGGATGAATTGGAATATGAAGATATGCATCCTGTAAGTCTATTGTAGACATATAATGCCCTTGCTGAACAAAAGGCAGAATAGTCCTTATAGTCACCATTTTGAATGTTGGTATCCTTACATAACGATTCAATATTTTTAGATCCAGAACTGGTCTGAAGGAATTCTCCTTCTTTGGTACAATGAACAGATTTGAGTAAAACCCCATACCCCGTTCCAGAACTGGAACTGGCATAATTTCCCCAGCAAACTCCAGATCTGAAACACATTTCAGAAACGCTTGAGCCTTCACTAGGTTTACTGGAATGCGTGAAAGAAAGAATCTTCTCACAGGCGGTCTTACCCTGAAACCTATTCTGTACCCTTGTGAAACAATGTTCTGAATCCAAAGACTTTGAATCGAATCGATCCAAACATCTTTGAAAAATCATAACCTGCCCCCTACCAGCTGAGCTGGAATGAGGGCCGCACCTTCATGCGGATTTGGGAGCTGGTTTTGACTTTCTGAAAGGCTTGGATTTATTCCAGAATGGAGAAGGTTTCCAAATGGAAACTGTTCCTTTAGAGGAAGTGTCAGGCTTTTGTTCCTTATTCTGACGAAAGGAATGAAAACGATTAGCAGCCCTATATTTACCTTTAGATTTTTTGTCCTGAGGCAAAAAGGCTCCCTTCCCCCCAGTAACAGTTGAAATTATTGAATCCAACTGTGAACCAAATAATTTATTACCTTGGAAAGAAAGAGAAAGCAATGTTGACTTAGAAGTCATATCTGCATTCCAAGATTTAAGCCATAAAGCTCTTCTAGCTAAAATAGCTAAAGACATATACCTGACATCAATTCTAATGATATCGAAAATGGCATCACAAATGAAGTTATTAGCATGTTGAGGAATTTTAACAATGCTATAAGCATTATGGTCTGACACTTGTTGCGCTAACGCCTCCAACCAGAAAGTTGAAGCTGCAGCAACATCAGCCAAAGAAATAGCAGGTCTCAGAAGATTACCTGAACATAAATAAGCCTTCCTTAGAAAGGATACAAGTTTCCTATCTAAAGGATCTTTAAACGAAGTACTATCTGCCGTAGGAATAGTAGTACGTTAACAAGAGTAGAACTAGATGGCAAAGGGTACAATTTCTTAAACCTTGGAGAAGGAGTAAATGAAGTACCCAGACTATTCCATTCCCTAGAAATTACTTCTGAAATAGCATCAGGAACTGGAAAAACTTCTGGAATAACTACATGAGGTTTAAAAACTGAATTTAAACGCTTAGTAGTTTTAATATCAAGAGGACTAGACTCCTCCATATCTAAAGCAATCAACACTTCCTTAAGTAAAGAACGAATAAACTCCATCTTAAATAAATATGAAGATTTATCAGTGTCAATATCTGAGGTAGAATCTTCTGAATCAGATAGATCCACATCAGAAATAGATAAGTCAGAATGATGGTGGTCATTTAAAAATTCATCTGAAATATGTGAAGATTTAAAAGACCTCTTACGTTTAGTAGAAGGAGGAATAACAGACAGAGCCTTCCGAATAGATTTAGAAACAAATTCTTTAACATTAACAGGAACATCCTGAACATTAGATGTTGAAGGAACAACAACAGGTAATGGATTATTACTAATGGAAATACTATCTGCTTTTGATAGCTTATCATGACAACTATCACAAACAACAGCCGGAGGAACAGTTACCAAAAGTTTACAACAAATGCACTTAGCTTTGGTAGAACCGACATCAGGCAGCGCTTTTCCAAAAGTAGATTCTGATCCAGGGTCAGGTAGTGACATCTTGCAATATGTAAAAGAAAAAACAACATATAAAGCAAAATTATCAAATTCCTTAAATGGCAGTTTCAGGAATGGGAAAAAATGCAAAATGAAACAAGCTTCTAGAAAACCAGAAGCAACTGAAAAGTGAGACTGAAATAATGTGAAAAAACTGGCGCCAAGAATGACGCCCACACATTTTGGCGCCAAGAATGACGCCTATATTTTTTGGCGCCAAAAAAACGTCCGCGATACACATACGTCAAAAATGACGCAATTACGAAAAAACTTCCGGCGCCAACTATGACACCGGAAATGACTAAATTTTTGCGCCAAAAAAGTCTCGCGCCAAGAATGACGCAATAAATAAAAGAATTTTCTGCACCCGCGAGCCTAACAGCCCGCAATTTTTGAAAAAAAGTCAATTGAAAATTGAAGGTAAGAACAATGAAATTTATATGCATTTTCCCAAAATGAAACTGACAGTCTGAATGAAGGAATACTGAATATCCTGAATCATGGCAAATATTAGTTTAAACACATATATTTAGAACTTTACATATAAAGTGCCCACCATAGCTTTGAGTGTCATAAATAGAAATAAGACTTACTTACCCTAAGACACTCATCTACATATAGTAGATAGCCAAACCAGTACTGAAACGAGAATCAGTAGAGGTAATGGTATATAAGAGTATATTGTCGATCTGAAAAGGGAGGTAGGAGAAGAAATCTCTACGACCGATAACAGAGAACCTATGAAATAGATCCCCTAGAGGAAGACCATTGTATTCAAATAGGCAATACTCTCTTCACATCCCTCTGACATTCACTGCACTTTGAGAGGAAAACCGGGCTTCAGCCTGCTGCGAAGCGCATATCAACGTAGAATCTAGCACAAACTTACTTCACCACCTCCATGGGAGGCAAAGTTTGTAAAACTGAATTGTGAGTGTGGTGAGGGGTGTATTTATAGGCATTTTAAGGTTTGGGAAACTTTGCCCCTCCTGGTAGGAATGTATATCCCATACGTCACTAGCTCATGGACTCTTGCTAATTACATGAAAGAAAAGTATGCGGTACAGCTGTACCTACAAGACTCGTAATAGCAACGGTAGTGAAAAAGCAGCGTTATAACCCATAACGCTGCTTTTTTACTCATAACGCAAAACTCGTAATCTAGCCGCCATAAATTAGCCATAGAGCTCTACTGAGTGTACTGTAAAGATCATATTTTAGCATTAATTTACACAATGACATAAGTTACAGTTTTAAATCAGGAATTTGCTGTTTTGAAAATCTAGCAGAAAACTTCTGAAACTAGATGAGGCAGATTTCTACATCAAAGTGAAAAAACTGAAATTACACCAGTGATCTCAAAGCTGTTGAAAACAGGGAACCCTCTTATAGAAAATAAAGGCATTTCCAAAGAAAGAATCCAAGTTTATTTACCATGGGGTAACTGGGAAATGAATCCTCAAAATAAAAAGTAAATTGTTTGGATAAAGTGGCAATTGACACAACCGACATGTAAAAGATTCCCCCAGCTCTACATTTTTAAAATATCAGAGAACCAGGTCAAATCCTGACGAGGCATATTTCTAGGAAATAAATATTAAAATAGCCTCATGGAAAAGGAAATGCAACTAGAGGTTTAGCAGGTCGAAAAAACACCATTCAACCAAAGCCTCTCTTAGCAAATAGCAAAGATTGAGATAAAGAAAGTTTCTCCCCACAAAAGCAATTCCAGGGGCAGTTAGAGCACCTACTAAGACACCTCTTAAAGGTATCAACAGTCACTTGAAAAATTTGACATGGAAATTGAAACTGCAACTGCAGAATTGTTGAGCTTAAGCTTCTACTTATCCTGATTTGGAAAGAATTCTTTCAGGGTTTTTTTCCCTGTTGTTTGCCATGTGCTGCTGGCAGCCATTTTACTCACCTCTTTTCCTGACTATGGTGCATTGTGGGGGATGCTGCTCATTTCCAACACTTCCTTTTATGGTCAGACTGGTGTGCATCATCCATGTCAGACAGGATGCAGTCTCAGAATTGTGATGTCATCACTTATTATTTAAAGGGCCTCTGTTCAGTATGCTTTGCCTTTGCGTTGTCTCAGACCTGTTTGTGAGAGTTCCTGTGATCAGCTTAGAGTACGGCTGTAAAGCCGAAACATGTCAGCTGTTTTTTCCTTTTCTCCAATCTGACCAACCAGCTGCTGTCAAGTCTCAAGTTACGATCAATGCAAACGGAGTTTTTACATTGTCAGCAAACATGTATTGGAACTTTTAAGTTGTAGCTGTTTATGCAGGAATAAAAGCTACCCTTTTCATCTACCGGTGCTCCTGACTTGTTGTTTGTTGAATACCTAGAGGATTCCCCTTAGTGAGCACGGATGCAGACACCAATGGGCTTGAGTGTCTCCTCCCACCTTTTCACCGGATTGGTCCGACACTAAGCAGGGCAAGTACGTCACGATCACTGTGACCAACGGAGAGCACTGCATGCGTCTGAGGAGGGTGTGTCTATTACATACCCAGCCAATTCACGGAGGCCTGGATACCGCAAGATCGGAGGAGGTTTCCGGGAGAAAGCATCGACACAGACTATGGTCTGATTACAAGGTACTGCAATTTGATCGCACCCGTGGACCGGACGCGGTAAGACAGACTCCCTCATATTGTTTGTAATTGACATATGTACCCTGCTTTTTGGACAAGGACTGTATATATGACATTTAAGCTGGAACTTTGTTCACATTTGAATTATCGATTGAACCTTTTGTGCAGTTCCCCTTATTGATAGTTCCTGTGTATTACCTGGCTGCCTGACGTCCTTCCTGGTTCCTGATCCTTGGCATGTTCCTGACTCTGCTGTTTTCCTTGTTCCTGATTCCGGCTCGTCTGACTATTCGCTTTGGCTCCTGACTCGGCTCGTCTGACTACCAGCTCTGGTTTTGACTCCTGGCTTGTTATTTTACTTGTGGACTTTTTATTATTGTTTGCTATTAATAAAGGTGCAAATATTTTTGCACTTCTTGTCTCAGTCTGATTCCTGGCACCCTGACATTACGCAAAGGCCATGAATCCTGATGGTGCTAATAATCCACCTTTACCTGCCATCATTTCCGGGATGGATGAACAGGATCAACGCTTGGATCAATTTGCACTAGCCCTGCAAACCCTGCTGACTCGCACTGCACATTTGGACCAAAGTGTCCCGCAAGTTATGGCTGCTCCTGTTTCCGCTGCTGCACCTATGCCTACCAGGAGCATGTCCGGTTCTGCTCCTCTACCTCAGCGATATGGAGGCGATCCTATTCAGTGCAGAGGGTTTTTGAACTAGGTGGGCATTTACTTTGAGATGTTACCTCAGGCGTTTCCCTCTGACAGAGCTAAGGTGGGATTTCTCATCTCGTTTCTCTCTGACACAGCTCTTGCCTGGGCTAATCCCTTGTGGGAGACAAATAAACCTGTGATTTCAAATTACCTTGAATTTGTGGCCTCCTTTCGAAGGGTATTTGATGTTCCGGCTCGCTCCTCCTCTGCTGCTAAACGACTTATGTCCATTCAGCAAGGTACAAGATATGTTGCTCAGTATGCTATTGAGTTCTGTACGCTTGCCGCAGAGGTAGGTTGGAACAATGAAGCCCTTGTTGTCACCTTCTTTCATGGGCTCTCTGATGCGTTTAAAGACGAAGTTGCTGTCAGAGATTTAACAGAGGATTTCGAGGCATTGGTTTCTTTTTTGATACTAATTGACATCAGACTCAGAGAGAGGTCCTCTTTCAAGGAGCGCTTGCGGAAGCCTCCTGTTCCGTTGTCTCCTACGTGTTTGTTCCCACCCATGCCTCCCTCTCCTCCCATGCCTCCTGGTCCCGAGTCACCAGGTAGCCGATGCAGCTGGGATTCACGCGCCTCTCTGCGGTGGAGAGGGCCTTTAGGAGGAGGGAGGGGCTCTGCCTCTATTGTGGGTTACAGGGCCACCTTTTGAAGTCTTGTCCTACATGGCTGGGAAATGCTCACACCTAATGTCCTGTCGAGGGCAGACCTTGGGTGGTTTATCCTCATCCCCGGAACCGCTTAATGAGAAACCTTTTGTCACGGTTGTCCTTTCCTGGGTGGACTCCTCCATAGTCACTCAGGCTCTTGTTGACTCCGGTGCTGCGGGCTATTTCATTGACAGTGCTTTTGTATCAAAGCACTCCATTCCTGTTTTGCCTCGGTCCATTCCTCTTGCTATTGTGGCCATTGATGGCAGGCCCTTCAGCCCGCACTCGTTACTCACGAAACTGTTCCGTTGTTCATGGCTGTTGGGGCTCTCCATTTTGAAATCCTCCAGTTCCAGGTGATGAATTCTCCACATTTTCCGATTGTTCTGGGTTATCCCTGGCACCAAAAGCACAATCCCAGTCTCGACTGGCGCAGGTCCGATATTTTGTCGTAGTCCCCGCAATGTATTTCCACTTGTCTTCGGAAACCAGTTAAAGTCCTGTGCACTTCTTCGGTATCTCAATTGCCAGAGGAGTACTGAGAGTTCTAGACATGTTTGACAAGGTGCGTGCTGGTACGTTGCCTCCTCACCGGTCTTATGATTGTGCCATAGACCTGAAACCTGGAGCCATTCCTCCTCAGGGCCGGGTGTACCCTCTGTCTGTTGCAGAGAATTGTGCTATGGAGGAGTATGTTGCCGATGCTCTGTCGCAGGGAATCATCCGCAAATCCTGCTCTCCTGCAGGGCCTGCTTCTTCTTTGTGAAGAAAAAGGGTGGCGAGTTAAGACCATGTATCCGATTATAGGGGTCTTTATCGTCTTACCATTAAGAATGCTTACCCTATTCCGCTCATTATGGAACTCTTTGACCGCCTCAAGGGAGCTACGTTCTTTACTAAACTTGATTTGAGAGGAGCATACAATCTCGTTAGGATTAAGGAGGGTCACGAATGGAAAACAGCATTTAACACCAGGAGCGGGCATTATGAGTATCTTGTAATGCCCTTTAGCCTATGTAATGCTCCTGCTGTTTTTCAGGAATTTATTAATGATGTCCTACGAGATATGTTGCAACAGTGTGTTGTGGTGTACTTAGACAACATCCTCATACACTCACCCACACTTGAGGCTCATCGTTCTGGTGTTACACAGGTTCTTCAGAGACTACGTGAGATTGGCCTGTTTTGTAAACTCGGGAAATGTGAGTTCCATCAGACTCAAGTAACCTTCCTAGGTTGTTATCTCCGTTTCAGGGTTATCCATGGATCCTGACAAGTTATCTGCAGTTCTGCAGTGGCCTCGCCCAGTTGGTCTTCAGTCTATTCAACGTTTTCTGGGGTTCGCCAATTACTATATTAAAAACTTTTCTTCCTTGGTCAAACCTATCACAGACATGACCTGTAAAGAGAATGATCCACTCCATTGGTCACCTACTGCCATTAGGCCTTTGATAGTCTTAAGACTGCCTTTGCTGCCGCTCCAGTTCTGGCTCATCCTAACCCTGTCCTGCCTTTCGTTCTTGAGGTTGATGCATCTGAGACTGGAGTAGGTGCCCTCTTGTCTCAACGTCCTATGCCTGACGGTTCCTTGCATTCGTGTGGTTTCTTCTCTAAGAAATTGTCTCCAGCGGAGTGCAATTATGAAATTGGCAACAGGGAATTACTGGCCATAATTTTGGCACTCAAGGAATGGAGGCATCTTCTCAAGGGTACTAGCGTGCCAGTGCTCATTCTTACTGACCACAAGAATTTAACTTATCTATCTGAAGCAAAACGTTTGTCGCCCCGACAGGCCAGATGGGCGCTATTTTTGTCTCTCCTACCTGCCTGGTAGTAAGAATGTTAGGGCTGATGCCCTCTCTCGACAATTTTCGCCTCCAAGGAGGAGTCTGTACCTACTCCTGTTATACCTCCTGACCATATTTTGGCTACCATACGTACTAATATGACTCCTCCTGGGGGAGGAGATCCTGGCTGCACAAACCAATGCACTTCCTGAGAAACCTAGTGGTAAGTGTTTTGTTCCTGAGAATCTTCGAACTAAACTTTTGCATACTTACCACTATCCTAAAGCCGCAGGTCACTCAGGCAAGAACCAAATGATTTGGTCTGTCACTCGACAATTCTGGTGGCCAGGTCTTCGTTCTGATATTGCTGCGTATGTTGCCTCCTGCTCAGTTTGTGCACAGAATAAGACTCCTCGATGTCTGCCTGTGGGTCTTCTTCAACCTATTGCTAATGGTGAGCATCCTTGGACACATCTTTCCATGGACTTCATTGTTGAGCTCCCTTTTTCCAATGGCAATACTGTTATCCTTATGGTGGTTGACCGTTTTTCTAAAATGTCACATTGCATTCCCTTGATGAAGCTGCCTACCGCTCAGGAGCTTGCTTCGATTTTTGCCCGGGAGGTCTTCCGTTTACATGGGTTACCCAAGGAGATAGTGTCGGACCGGAGTAGCCAGTTTGTCTCCAGATTTTGGTGTTCCTTTGGTGCTCAAATGGGGATCCAGCTTTCCTTCTCCTCGGCATATCACCCTCAATCCAATGGGGCTGCGGAACGGTCTAATCAAGCTCTGGAACAGTTCCTCCGTTGCTGTGTCTCAGATCACCACAATAATTGGTCTGAACTGTTACCTTGGGCAGAGTTTGCTCGTAATAGTGCTATTAATGCTTCCTCCAAGTTATCCCCGTTTATGGCGAATTATGAGTTTCAACCATCCTTGTTGCCCGATTCATGTCTCAGGGTATTCCAGCTTTGGAGGAGCATCTCTGCCAACTCCGTTCCATGTGGGTGCAGATTCAGGATTGCCTTCATCGTTCTATGCAGCGCCAAAAGTTCGAGGCTGATCGTACCTTCCTACCAGGTTTGTGAGAGAGTTTGGCTGTCCAACTTGAACCTTCTTGTGCCTTCCAATAAATTGGCTCCCCGTTATGTTGGTCCTTTTCGAATACTCCAACGGGTTAATCCTGTGGCCTACGCTCTTGACCTTCCTCCTGCTATGCGTTTCTCCAATGTTTTTCATGTCTCCCTCTTGAAACTATTGGTTTGTAATCGGTTTACCACTGTGTTGCCTCATCCCCGTCCTATCTTTGTTGACAACCATGAGGAGTATGAGGTCAGCAGCATTATTGACTCTCATATGTCTAGGGGCCCAGTACAGTATTTGGTTCACTGGAGGGGCTACGGTCTGGAGGAGCGTTCTTTGGTTCCCTCCTCTGATGTTCATGCTCCCGCCCTCCTCCGTGCCTTCCATGCCCGTTTCCCCAATAAGCCTTTTGTCCTCCCGCGGGGAGGTTTCGTTGAGGGGAGGGTACTGTCAGGGTTTTTTTCCCTGTTGTTTGCCATGTGCTGCTAGCAGCCATTTTACTCACCTCTCTTCCCGACTATGGTGCATTGTGGGGAATGCTGCTCATTTCCTACACTTCCTTTTATGGTCAGACTGGTGTGCATCATCCATGTGAGACAGCAGGGCCGGATTGGGCAGCCGGGATACCGGGTAAAATCCCGGTGGGCCACCTGCCTGCTGGGCTGCCTGGGCTCAGAGTCAGCTGTTGGCTGGCTAATGCTAATTTTTGCTTGCGTTGCGGTAATGAATAGTAGTCCCACACACATTGTAGTATAGCTACTCTGGTAAATAGTGGAGACATTAGTATTCAGAGTGTGGGCAAGATAACAATTAGCTGGCCATTTAGGATTGTTCTCCTCCACTACTGTGCGAACACAGCACTTAAGCAGAGCCTGGTCCAGTTTGTCGAAATGATCCCGTAGGAGCTGCACCACAGCTGGCCACCAGCTATCCAAGGCCTCCATTGTATCCTGACTTCTGGATAGTCAAAAATGGTTATTCAAGAGCTCCCAATGCCACCAACAGTGCTATATTCGACAGGGTCCCCTATTGATGCAATAAAGTTTGTTTTAGATATTAATAAATATTAATTATAGCATATAAGATCCAAGAGCCCTCAGCACACACGTCTGGTTTCCTCGATAGTTGGCTCCGCCCCATAGTCATAGACCTTTGAATATAAACCAATTGCCCGATTATTTATGCATTGATACTAAATGGACCATCAGATTTTGGAACAAAGTTAATTTTAACTTTGCAGGTTGAAAATTCAATTTCTTAAAAGAAGTGTCCTAAACTGTTTTTAAGTACACTCCGTATTATTTAATATATACTTATCTTTGGCGAATTTGATTAAACAATTTAATAACTCAGTGGAGTGCTCAAAATGGTTTCTTAATACACTTTCGGCTAGATTTGGAGTTTTGTCGGTAACGACCCGAAAAACTAACGCCGGCTTTTTTCTGGCCGCACCATAAAAATAACTCTGGTATTGAGAGTCCACATAAAGGCTGCGTTAGGCTCCAAAAAAGGAGCGTAGAGCATTTTTAACGCAGCTTCAACTCTCGATACCAGAGTTGCTTACGCAAGCGGCCAGCCTCAAAAACGTGCTCGTGCACGATTCTCCCATAGGAAACAATGGGGCTGTTTGAGCTGAAAAAAAACCTAACACCTGCAAAAAGGCCGCGTTCAGCTCCTAACGCAGCCCCATTGTTTGCTATGCGGAAACACTTCCTACGTCTGCACCTAACACCCTAACATGTACCCCGAGTCTAAAAACCCCTAACCTTACACTTATTAACCCCTAATCTGCCGCCCCCGCTATCGCTGACCCCTGCATATTATTATTAACCCCTAATCTGCCGCTCCGTAAACCGCCGCTACTTACATTATCCCTATGTACCCCTAATCTGCTGCCCTAACATCGCCGACCCCTATATTATATTTATTAACCCCTAATCTGCCCCCCACAACGTCGCCTCAACCTGCCTACACTTATTAACCCCTAATCCGCCTCAACCTGCCTACACTTATTAACCCTATAATAAATAGTATTAACCCCTAATCTGCCCTCCCTAACATCGCCGACACCTAACTTCAATTATTAACCCCTAATCTGCCGACTGGAGGTCACCGCTACTCTAATAAATGTATTAACCCCTAAAGCTAAGTCTAACCCTAACCCTAACACCCCCCTAAGTTAAATATAATTTACATCTAACGAAATTAATTATCTCTTATTAAATAAATTATTCCTATTTAAAGCTAAATACTTACCTGTAAAATAAATCCTAATATAGCTACAATATAAATTATAATTATATTATAGCTATTTTAGGATTAATATTTATTTGACAGGCAACTTTGTAATTATTTTAACCAGGTACAATAGCTATTAAATAGTTAAGAACTATTTAATAGCTACCTAGTTAAAATAATTACAAAATTACCTGTAAAATAAATCCTAACCTAAGTTACAATTAAACCTAACACTATACTATCATTAAATTAATTAAATACAATACCTACAATTATCTACAATTAAACCTAACACTACACTATCAATAAATAAATTAAATACAATTCCTACAAATAACTACAATGAAATAAACTAACTAAAGTACAAAAAATAAAAAAGAACTGTTACAAAAAATAAAAAAATATTTACAAACATAAGAAAAATATTACAACAATTTTAAACTAATTACACCTACTCTAAGCCCCCTAATAAAACAACAAAGACCCCCAAAATAAAAAATGCCCTACCCTATTCTAAATTACTAAAGTTCAAAGCTCTTTTACCTTACCAGCCCTGAACAGGGCCCTTTGCGGGGCATGCCCCAAGAAGTTCAGCTCTTTTGCCTGTAAAAAAAAACATACAATACCCCCCCCCAACATTACAACCCACCACCCACATACCCCTAATCTAACCCAAACCCCCCTTAAATAAACCTAACACTAAGCCCCTGAAGATCTTCCTACCTTATCTTCACCCTGCCAGGTTCACCGATCAGTCCTGAAGAGCTCCTCCGATGTCCTGATCCAAGCCCAAGCGGGGGGCTGAAGAGGTCCATGATCCGGCTGAAGTCTTCATCCAAGCGGGAGCTGAAGAGGTCCATGATCCGGATGAAGTCTTCTATCAACGGCATCTTCAATCTTCTTTCTTCCGGATCCATCTTGCAGACCTCCGACGCGGAACATCCTCTTCTCCCGACGCCTACTAGCCGAATGACGGTTCCTTTAAGGGACGTCATCCAAGATGGCGTCCCTCGAATTCCGATTGGCTGATAGGATTCTATCAGCCAATCGGAATTAAGGTAGGAATATTCTGATTGGCTGATGGAATCAGCCAATCAGAATCAAGTTCAATCCGATTGGCTGATCCAATCAGCCAATCAGATTGAGCTCGCATTCTATTGGCTGTTCCGATCAGCCAATAGAATGCGAGCTCAATCTGATTGGCTGATTGGAATCTGATTGGATCGGAATTCGAGGGATGCCATCTTGGATGACGTCCCTTAAAGGAAACGTCATTCGGCTAGTAGGCGTCGGGAGAAGAGGATGTTCCGCGTCGGAGGTCTGCAAGATGGATCCGGAAGAAAGAAGATTGAAGATGCCGTTGATAGAAGACTTCATCCGGATCATGGACCTCTTCAGCTCCCGCTTGGATGAAGACTTCAGCCGGATCATGGACCTCTTCAGCCCCCCGCTTGGGCTTGGATCAGGACATCGGAGGAGCTCTTCAGGACGGATCGGTGAACCTGGCAGGGTGAAGATAAGGTAGGAAGATCTTCAGGGGCTTAGTGTTAGGTTTATTTAAGGGGGGTTTGGGTTAGATTAGGGGTATGTGGGTGGTGGGTTGTAATGTTGGGGGGGGGGGTATTGTATGTTTTTTTTTACAGGCAAAAGAGCTGAACTTCTTGGGGCATGCCCCGCAAAGGGCCCTGTTCAGGGCTGGTAAGGTAAAAGAGCTTTGAACTTTAGTAATTTAGAATAGGGTAGGGCATTTTTTATTTTGGGGGTCTTTGTTGTTTTATTAGGGGGCTTAGAGTAGGTGTAATTAGTTTAAAATTGTTGTAATATTTTTCTTATGTTTGTAAATATTTTTTTATTTTTTGTAACTTAGTTCTTTTTTATTTTTTGTACTTTAGTTAGTTTATTTCATTGTAGTTATTTGTAGGAATTGTATTTAAATTATTTATTGATAGTATAGTGTTAGGTTTAATTGTAACTTAGGTTAGGATTTATTTTACAGGTAATTTTGTAATTATTTTAACTATGTTGCCTGTCAAATAAATATTAATCCTAAAATAGCTACAATATAATTATAATTTATATTGTAGCTATATTAGGATTTATTTTACAGGTAAGTATTTAGCTTTAAATAGGAATAATTTATTTAATAAGAGATAATTAATTTCGTTAGATGTAAATTATATTTAACTTAGGGGGGTGTTAGGGTTAGGGTTAGACTTAGCTTTAGGGGTTAATACATTTATTAGAGTAGCGTTGAGCTCCAGTCGGCAGATTAGGGGTTAATAATTGAAGTTAGGTGTCGGCGATGTTAGGGAGGGCAGATTAGGGGTTAATACTATTTATTATAGGGTTAGTGAGGCGGATTAGGGGTTAATAACTTTATTATAGTAGCGCTCAGGTCCGGTCGGCAGATTAGGGGTTAATAAGTGTAGGCAGGTGGAGGCGACGTTGAGGGGGGCAGATTAGGGGTTAATAAATATAATATAGGGGTCGGCGGTGTTAGGGGCAGCAGATTAGGGGTACATAAGGATAACGTAGGTGGCGGCGCTTTGCGGTCGGCAGATTAGGGGTTAATAAGTGTAGGCAGGTGGAGGCGACGTTGAGGGGGGCAGATTAGGGGTTAATAAATATAATACAGGGGTCGGCGGTGTTAGGGGCAGCAGATTAGGGGTACATAAGGATAACGTAGGTGGCGGTCGGCAGATTAGGGGTTAAAAAATTTTATTCGAGTGTCGGCGATGTGGGGGGACCTCGGTTTAGGGGTACATAGGTAGTTTATGGGTGTTAGTGTACTTTAGAGTACAGTAGTTAAGAGCTTTATAAACCGGCGTTAGCCCAGAAAGCTCTTAACTACTGACTTTTTTCCTGCGGATGGAGTTTTGTCGTTAGATGTCTAACGCTCACTTCAGAAACGACTCTAAATACCGGAGTTAGAAAGATCCCATTGAAAAGATAGGATACGCAATTTACGTAAGGGGATCTGCGGTATGGAAAAGTCGCGGATGAAAAGTGAGCGTTAGACCCTATTTTGAGTGACTCCAAATACCGGCGGTAGCCTAAAACCAGCGTTAGGAGCCTCTAACGCTGGTTTTCACGGCTAACGCCAAACTCCAAATCTAGGCCTTTGTATTGTCTGATATAAACTTACTCGACCCTAAGGTTATTTTATATGTAAAGAAGAACATTTTATGCTTCCGCTCCTCATTATATTAGTCAAACTATAATAAATTCCTGAAGACGCAATCACCACATATGGTATATCCTTTAATAGAATTATAAAAGTATACAGCAACATAATATTGGATCCATATATCAATTTGCATGGATACACTGTAAGTGGGGGGATAACAATTATATACTATGATTGCTTCATGCAATTAATTACACACATTTTTCTTTGTTTGTATTTTGTGACTAATAACATGATATGAGTCCAAGATTAACTTTCCAATAGTAGAAACTGGATCATATGTATGCAAATAAGTTCTACTACGATAATAAACATGAACTAATGTAATGACGCTTCCAATACAATTTACATCACAAAGTAATATTTGATCAAATACTGGGACTTCAGCTTACTAGAATGATTTTATACATTCTGAGGAGCAGCATATCCTTAGGATCTAATATGCCATCAGTATTCAATTCTTAAAACTTTACATCATAATCATAATACATATCAATTCCAGCATAGTTTACTAAGGTCACTATGACAACTGGTCGTTTTTGATGGAATTAGGTGAGTAATTTCTGACCAATGAGGGGAGATCTTAGTGTTATCAATAACACACATCATATACTTTTTTCTTTTTACCAGTAACATATAATGGAGTCCAAAATAAACTCTCCTAAATTAGAGATCTGATCAGTTGCATGTAAATAGCTCTGTAAAATAATAGACATGAACAAATATAATGATGCTCCCTAACGCAATTAACAGATCTGATACTGACACCCCACCTTACGGTAACTCTCATTGGTTCTGAGGAGTCAGACATACTTTTGGACTTTACATGTAATTTAACCATCAATTGCTAAAATATTCATATCGCAATCACAACTTCCTGAATTCCCACTCTTTCTGAGGAGTATGACATACTTTTGGACTTTACATATTACTTTACCAACGATTGCTAAAATATTCATATTGCAATTATAACACATAACTTATGCAGCATAGTATATTGAGATCGCCATGACAACGGATGGACGTCACTATGACAGTATCAGGTGACCAATTTTTGACCAATGGCGGGAGATCTCACACGATAGGCTTATTTGAGAGGTGTGTGTTTTTATCAAATTCGAATTGGCTAAAAGCCGTACAAATACCGGGCTAATGACCAGACTCTGGTTAGCCTCTGAGAAAGCCGTGCTAGTGGCGAAATGCGCATCAGGCGTTGTGTCTGCGTGTGAGACCGTTATTTTGTATTTCCCTGGGATAGTACAATTGAAAACATTTTCAGGCACTTGCCTGTCAATAATTGAGCATTCAAGTCATTCAGCTCAGCTCTTACTTTCAATGCCAGTATTGCATAGTACAGTTAATGTTGTTGGGGTCAATCCCCTTTTCTATATAATTTCAATGCAATCCGTGCACTTTTGTTAGTTTTGAGCTGGACTGTATGTGCAATATTTTTCCCGGTAGATAATTGAAACCCCCGAGTCTCACACAATCAGTGCATATCATTTTTACTCTAAGTTTTAAATGTCTGTCCAAACATATATTTTATGTAGTACATTTCTTGGTACACTTCTACATTTTTATCTGTGAATAGTAAAAGTTACGTTTTAATTATATAATCAGTCTCTGGCATCAACCCGGTTCCTGATATTGTGGTTGTCCTATGGTAACTATGTGAGTGCTGGGTACTGTCAACTTTTCTCTTGTTTATGCTTGTTGCTAGAAGTGTAGAGGCTTTATTACTATGATGATAGTATATCCTCTTAAATTTCTCTAGGGTGTTTTGAGTCTTTTTAATTTCTAAAGCCTGTATTTGTTTAGTGGTGCTTATTATTTTATCGTTTACTACGGGAGAGTAAGCTAGAGCAAGTGTAGCTTTCAATTCTCTTAATTGGGCAGTTAAGTCTGCTAAAGTTGCTCCACTTTTCGAGCGTGCTGCAGATTCAATCTGCATAAGGTGTCCTCTCATTACAGCTTTGAATGCAGCCCAAAGGTTTTGGACCGTAGTTTGGTTGTCATCATTCAGGTTAAAAAAGTCTAAAATTTTAGATTGAAGTTCTATCTTTAAAATGGCGTCTGTAATGGTCCAATCTTGTATTCGCCAGTGCGCAGGTGGGGCGTGGGTGAGGAGGGAACCCAAACGTAAGTGAAGGGCATCATGGTCAGACCATGAAACTGGAGTAATTTTGATGTAGGATATGTTATCCAGGAGTTTGGCATAAGTAAAGAAATAGTCTATGCGTGAGTATGACTTATGTGGGGCAGAGTAGAATGTGAAGTCCCTCTCCTGTGGGTGGAATGATCTATATGCGTCATATAAGTTATATTGAGCCATGAGAGTTTGGAATGCTTTAGATAGATAGTGTGTATTTCTGTCATGATGACTGGTTTTTGGTCCTATTCTGTCGAGGTTGGTATCCCAGATTAGGTTGTAGTCCCCTCCCACAATTAATTCCCCTTGTTTCACCGCTGACATCGACCTAAAGAGGTTCCGAAGAAATTTTATTTGTTTGGAATTAGGTGCATATAGATTAATTAGTGTAACCAATTGTTTGTTAAGTTTACAGACCATGATAATAAATCTGGCATGTGGGTCGTGTTCAACATAAATGGCGTTGTAAAGGATATTTTTACCAATATAAACAGCAACACCTCTAGACTTGGAGGCATATGAGGCTTCGATCACTATGGGGTATCAACGTGTGGTATGCGTGATTCCAGAAATAGAGGTCCAATGTGTCTCCTGAATAAAGGCAATATCTATATTGTTTTTATGTAAATAATTTGTAAGAAGGCTACACTTCGTAGGTGAATTAAGTCCCTGTGTATTCAGTGTGAGGAGCCGCAAACCTGCCATAACTGAAAAGGAGGTTAGAGAGAGAAAAAAAGGGGAGGGGGGGGGAGGGCAAGTGGAATGGCTGTCTGGATCACAAGGCTACAGAAAAGTTGATCAAAAAAGAGAGAAAAAAAAAGTATTTGGTGTAAATAATGTGACTGGATTTACTTATAACTACACAGTAAACAAATAGGGAGAGTTCAGGGGTCAGCGGTCCAGAGCCGCTTTGGATGAAAAGGGGAAAAAGGGTAATAGTTGTGTAATAGGGGTAAAAGGGAGTTGTCCCTAATACTGTAATGTAATGTATAGGAGGGGGGAGTAAGGGAAAAAAATGGGGGGACTATGAAGCGAGCGTTAAATCTTTAACAAGTGAAATATTTTTGGGTATTTCTGCACGGTCTAACAGGAGGGGTGTTTATGAGGTTATATGTGAGTTTAGACTGATGCGGGGTAGGGTGAGCTGAGTTATAAGAGTGAGAGATCTGGGGAGGGGGAGAGGTGCCAACGGCAGAGGCACCCCCCCCCCCCAGTTTATAGGTAACAGGGTAAAAATGGGCAGAAATATATTTTTCCAAAAGCGTGGAGGAAGTCGGGGTTGTGTGATGTGACATCTAGAGCATATCGGAGGGAAGGTATGTGTGAGTAGAAGTGTGCATAGTGGGGGATAGTTGTTTTCTGACAAATGTTAAGCTAGTTGTGGTGTGTGATAGAATTTGAGTTCACATGTCGATTGTTCAGGTACACAAAGGAATAATCCAACATATAGAAAAATACAGTAAATGATTGTGAATTCACTGGTACCATATCTTGATTTGAGTTAAGTAAAAAAGATAAAATAGGTAAACAACATATAATATAATATAACATAACATGCATTAGGATAAGTATAGGGTCTGCAGTATTCAATATCCTCTGAGAGTGACATCTTTAGGAGGTGTAAGTAATTTTTGCGAGAAGCTGCGATCTTCCCTCCACCACCCGGAAAGGGCAGAAGGGGAAAGACACAACCCCCAACAAACAATCCTAGGTATCAATGAAGGCAAGGAGGTGTAAAGCTATAATCCAGTTGCAGATAGCTATAGTAGATAATCATAAGATAATGGGTAACATATATTAGTCTCAGTTAAGTAAAGAGAAAAAATAGGTAAACAATGTGTAATGCAATATAACATAATATGCATAGGTGAGAGTACATTGTCTGAAGTGTTCAATTCCCTCAAAGGGTAATATCTATATAGGGTGTAAACAATTCTTGTGCGAAGTCTTGATCCTCCCCCCACCGCCCAGAAGGGGCAGCAGGGGGAAGACGCGGCCCCCAAGATACAAACTTAGTAAACAGTAATGGCAAGAAAGGAAAACATGAAAGTATAATGGTATAGAGTCAGGTGTAGTGAAGTGGGAAGCCAGGAGCCAAAAGAGGGTAAGGTGTGTACCCATATGTAAGCTCCAAAGCTACCTGTTTGCAGGTCTTCTCATGTAGTGGTCCTCCTCATCAAGTTCTGTGGTGGCAGAGCAAATTAGGAGTAAGATATGTACCCGTATAAGTGCTCAGCTGAATTCTGGACTCAGGAGTGTGGTGTGAAGGAGCCATGGATCTAGATGTAAAGCGTACCTTTGGGTATTAAGGCTATAATCTAGTTCAATCTTCTTCCTGATGAGGTGTTTCCTTGTTTGGAGGATGCCACTCTGGTGCTGTGGAATTAAGTTCTTTGGGGTTATTCTTGCGTCTGACATTAGGATTTGTAGGGGTCGCAAGCTTCAAATTGTGCAGCAATTTAAGGCCTTGTTCCAGAGATGAGATAGAATATGATTGGTCCTCATGCTTGAAAAAAAATCTTCACCGGGAACCCCCATCAGTATTTTATGTCATGGTGTCTTAGGGCATGTGTCACCAGTTGGAATGATCTTCTTTTAGCCAAGGTGTGCGGGGATAGATCTTGAAAGATTTATAAGCTGTGGTAAGGCTTATTGAGAGGTTTATTGTTAAAGGATGCTTTGAGGATCTTCTCTTTTGTTGTGAAATAATGAAGTCTTATAATGACATCTCTTGGAGCGTCAGATGGTGAGTTACGCGGGCGTAAAGCCCTATGAGCTCTATCAATTAGGAGATCTGAGTCAGTGGTAGTGCACAGAAGGTCTTTCAAGAGGCAATTCAAATAATTGTTAAGGTCAGCTGGGGCTATTTCTTCCGCGATGCCTCTAATCCGAAGATTGTTTCGGCGGGATCTATCTTCTAGATCCGCTAGTTTCGTCTCTAGATCAGAGATTTGTTCAGCCAGATTCTGAGAATATGAAAGTAGATTAGTGTGATCCACAGCCAGATCTTCACGTTTTCTTTCCAAAATTTCAGTTCGCTCACCAAGTGAGGAGATATCACGTTTAAGTTCACTGACTGACTGGTGGAGGTCCTGTCGTAAAGATGTATAGTGAGTGTCCATTTTGTCTGATAAAGTTTTGATAGTGTCCAGGAAAGTAGATTGAGAGAGAGCAGCTCTATCTTTACAAGGATTATCTCCTTTCAGGTTTCTATGCATAGAGGCTGTAGAACCTCTAGAGTCCTCATCTGAGAGGTCTGGATCCGATGCATTTTTACTGTTGAAGTGGTCTGTGAGAGTCCTTTTGGGGATCTCCTGATGCTTCGGCTTTCTCTTTCCAAAGTATGCCATGTTCGGTAATATTCTTTCTTATAGGATTCAGGAGCGTAAGTTATTTCTGTACTAATACGGGAAACTGGGGGGGGGGTTCAACCGGCACCTCTCCTGTTAGAGGCTTAGCCCATCATTGTATACTGCAGTATGTAAAAGGAAATTCACAAGTTAAGGGAGGTCTTAAAACAGTTATGTGTCCAGAGTAGTAGCCTCTAATCCCAGGAGGTGTTGTAGCACTAGATGAAGCTGGATATGGACTTGGATTTTCTAATGACCCTCTCCAGGGGATATGCCACCTCTGGGCGAGCTCGGTAAAAGGGAAGTGGGTATGACCCACAGATCGTGGGGTCTGCGGGAAAGGGAGAAGAGGGGCCCTTGTATGAAGAATAGCGATTATGGGGCTCAATACCTCAAATGAGGATGTATTGCGTATGTGAGCTTCTTTTGTGAGGCAGTTACTTTTCCCAATATTGTACTTCTGATTCTAGGGGGATAGGTAATGAAAGAAAATACTCCTGAGAGGGTAAGTCACAAAGTGAGGCACTGAGGCCTATAGAAGTATCAATTCTGTAGGTAGGTTAGAATGAAATATCCTCTCCAGGACCTCTCCCAAATACTTCTCTGTTAGATTTAGCCTGTTATTAAATAAACTTTTAGTGTGGATCTCAACTAGTGTGTCACAGGTATGTACAGGTATTTTAAAGAGGCAATCAGTATAGGTATAGGTTATGCAGAACCATGTATGTGGCTAAGAGGGGTAACGGTCTGAATGTGACACTCTGTCTCACAGGATTCCCCTTTATATGTTCAGTAATTGTTGTGCAGGGTACAGTTATTATGTTAAAGCCCTTTGGGCTATAGGACTGTGATGTGGCTCAGTAGCACTTACCGTGATATCATCAAAAACCAACTAGTTCTCTGCTGTGAAGAAGGCTGTAGTCGGCTCAGGATGTGATGCGGATGCGTTGCGGCTGGTAATATGGCGTCAATTCACGCCAAAAGTTCTCTGCTCTTTCCAAGAGGCTGGGGGCCTCCAGGAGATGCCGTGGACTCACCGTGTAAGATCTTTTACATTGACTGTTTCCTCTCTGAGTGTCCGGTCAATGAAAGGTGAGGCAGGAGGGGTGTCCTATAGACGTGCAGGTGCCGGTCTGGGCTTTGAGACATCGTCCTATGTTCAGGGATCAGGCAAACTAGTATAAGCTGCACACAACGAGCCACTGTCTCATCAACTGCTCCGGAAGGTCTGCGTATGGTGTCGGGTGATCTCTTAAGTAACCTTGCAGACTATGATGGTTCCCCGCTTGCTGGTAACAAGGGTTCAGACGGGATGCCGTTGGGTAATGAGACTCTGCTGCTGGGTCACTATGTTAAGAGCAAGAGGAGGGAGTAAAATTCAATATTGCCCAATTGGGGATGTAAAGAGCACAGGGAATAATGTTTGGGGTAATTAATTCCAGAGGGATGGGGAAAGAAAGGTGAATTAAGGAGTTATTATAGGGAGAGCTCCTGTTGTAAGCGACCGCTCAGTGTGGTTGCTAGCTCCGCCCCCCTGAAGCAGGATTTTTTATTGGGTTGTGGTTCACGTCTGGTGCCCTCAGTTTGGGCCGCCTATGTACCCTCCCGTCTTGGCATTCAGTGTCCTCTTTACCTTGGGTATTGATTTCCCAAAAGTAATGAATGCTGCTGTGGGCTCTTTCCATTTAAGAAGAAAAACATAAATTATGCTTACCTGATAATTTCCTTTTCTTCTGATGGAAAGAGTCCACAGCACCCCACCTGTAATTTTCTGTAGGGCGTCCTTCAATTCTTCTGGCACTTTTTCACCCTGATATTTCTTCTACTGTTCCTTGTTACTCAGCAGAATGACTGGGGGATGAGGGCAGTGGGAGGAGTATTTAAGCCTTTGGCTGGGGTGTCTTTGCCTCCTCCTGGTGGCAAGGTTCTTAATTCCCAAAAGTATTGAATGCTGCTGTGGACTCTTTCCATCAGAAGAAAATGAAATTATCAGGTAAGCATAATTTATGTTTTATGTGTTCATATGTGTATATATACAATTTAACACAAATATATATATATGTATATAATCCTATACATATATATTTAACATTTGCTGCCATTGCTGCGCTACTTACCCCCTTCGCTGTGCGAGGTTCTCATGCCATGTCTCACTCAATGTATCAAGGACGAAGTAACCATTTAGGTCTGACCTAAATGAGTTGGTCTTTTGAGTGGATGCGTTGGAGGATAAGAGGGAAATGTTTGCCACTGATATTGAAAAAGCTTTACAACACATAAAGTCAGGTGATGTATATATAGAGGAGCTATATGACAAACTTTATGACCTAGAGAATCATAGCCGGAGGAATAACCTTTGCATCAGGGGCATCCCTGAAGACATCACTTCTGACAACCTCGAAGTTTACCTCATGGATATCTTAAAAACCTTATCATAGGATCACTTCTCCTGGCTCCACAACATATATATATATATATATATATATATATATATATATATATATATATATATATATATATATATATATATATATATATTGAAAGAGCCCACAGAACATTGAAGCCGAAAACTAATAGCTCACCTCCTTCTAGAGACATGATCATTAGGATTCTACAATACTTAATCAAAGAACAGATACTACAATATGCCAGGAAGAAACCACATTTCCAATTCCAAGGGAAATCTATCCAGATATTCACAGATCACACTCTACAAAAGAGAAAATAATTCCAAACCTTGACAAAGTTACTAGAAGGCCATAACATTGGTTATCAGTGGAATTTCCCTACACATCTCTCAGTACTCAAAGCAGACATGAGACATATATGTAAACACCCTACAGATATTCCTGAGTTCTGCAAGAAATGTGATCTTCAACCTCCCCAACCTAGACCATCTGCTGGCTCCACTCAAGCCTCATCTCATTCACCAACACACAAGGAGCCCTCACTTCCTAAATCTCAAAGACAATCCTGGGAAGAAGCTAAACATACGAAACCCAGGGGGAGCTCCAATCATTAGCTGGTGACAGCACGTTTTTTGATATTGAAGCAATCTAGCAGATATGCAAGAAAATACCAGTTTCTTTAAAAAATACTATATGCTGCAGTAGTACTGTTTGTGTTGAGATTTTCAATTGATTCTTTCCTCCTATGTTTCATGTTACAGGTTTTCAGACTTTTAAGAGGTCACTCATGATCCATCCAATTCTAATTATGTCCCAACCTACCTTGTTATTTGCAGTCCCCAGGACTAACTACTCTAGTATAGTCATCCTTGAGCTAGAAAGCCCTTTTCCTATGTTTTATTTTTCTTTGTTCTCTGTTTGAATTTCACAACCTTTCCCAGGTTATTCCCCTTTTTCCTTTTCTAATTCCATATAAGTGTCACTTACAGAAAGGATTGTCACCAGTTAAACTTTCTCTCAGACAAAGTTTCATTGTTTATCACATGAACTTTGTGTGTTATTTTCTTTAAATTATAATGCTACCTAACTCTTTTATATGTTTTAGGACATATAAGGATTGCAATCAACTGGGCAGAATCTTCATATATCAGGTATGATGGAAGGATCCCCTGAACTCAAACACTTATGGCAATTAAAAATTCTAAGGTAACTAAACATCCACACCAACAAGTGTCAATCTTTACAAAAAATGTCAAATGATTCCTACCCCCCCCCCCCAAAAAAAAAAAGGATCATTAGCACTACACAACTTTTATTAAAAAAACGGTCTTTATTGTCCTAATTCAAGAAACTCATTTTTAATTGACTAAATAACCCAAAATCCCACTATACTATTACCCCTATCACAAGACTAAACATATCGGGGTTGCAATCCTATTCATAAGGAATGTCCCTTTCACTTTATTGTCTCAACATAATGATTAAGAGAGCAGATTGTTAGTTGTTATGGGTCTCCTATATGGCAGTCCTATAACCATAGCTAATCTTTATGACCCCAGCCCAAAACTAAACACACCAAATTCTTTCAATATTGCACCAATAAGTTACTGGAAGTGACTAGATCCCCCCTGTGACTACTGCCACCACTGATATCTCCCTAACAACATTAGTTTAAATTTAACTAACCAAAAAATGTATTTTTCTTCTAGTGTAATATTTTTTCATTTTCTATCAGGCCAGTGTCACACAGCATATACTCTGGTTCATTGCTCTGTGCCAGCCAGCAGCCACCAGTGTTAATATGCGTTTATAATATTATTTTAAATGTAAAAAAAAATAAAAATAAAAAAAAAATATTTTGCTAGTGTAATCTAATTACATTTACTATCAGGCCTGTGTCTGTCAGGCTCACTCAGCATTAATATACCTCATTTTTTTTCAGTCTTTTGGTTAATTGGTCTGTGCCAGGCAGCCACCCAGCACTCAATTCTATTATTCTTCACCTTAATTTTAATATAAAAAAAAAAAAGTTTAAATTTGTTTGCTAGTGTAATCTAATATAATTTTCTATCCGGCCTGTGTGTTTTGGTGACATACAGAGCCTACTGTGTTTACTTGCTGCCCTCCCTAGTCTATGAGCCATGACTCATATGTGTTTAACCTTTTTTTAATTCCCCCCCTCAAAAAAATAATTTCAATCATTTTTCTAGTGTAATCTAATAGTATTTTCTATCAGGCGTGTGTGTATCTGACTTACAGAGCCTACTGTTTTTAATAGCTGCCCTTCCAAGGCTATCAGCCACGACTCATATGTATGTGCTTAACCTTTTTCTTTAAATTGCCAAAAAAAAGTCTTTAAATCATTATGCTAGTGTAATCTAATTGTATTTTCTATCAGGCCTGTGTCTAACTGTCTATCTGACTTACACAGCATACTGTTGTTAATTGCTGCCCTACGTAGCAGCCAGCCAGTGCGACCACTCATAGAGTCATATGTGCATTGCACTTCTTAACATAATTTTAATATTAAAATCTAAAATTTTAAAATATTTTGCTAGTGTAATCTAACTTAATTTTCTATCAGGCCTGTGTTTTTGTCACTTACACAGCATACTGTGTTAAATTGCTGCCCTACCTACCATCCACGACTCATATCTGCCAGCCTGTGTGCCAGGCCCAACTAGCCAATTAGTGGCACCAATCACAATTCTTGTAACAGTATATAAAAAAATAAAAATCATAATTTTTTGGACTGCAAATATTCAGTCTCCTAGTGCCATTGAATTGCATTTACCTCCTGCCTGCCGCTGCCAGCCTTTTGTGCCAGGCCATCTAGCCAACTATTTACACCAATCATAATTGTTGTCACAGACAGTATAGTTACTAATCAAAATTAAAAAAATTTTGATTGTTGATCTTAATCCTCAGTTTGCTCGTGCCCTAGAATTGCACTTTTCTACTGCCTTCCAAACCTGTGTGCCAGGCCTACTTGAAAAATATTTACACCAATCATATTTGTTGTGACAGTATTCTTAATAATTAAAAATTAAAATTGTTGGTAATAGTTGTTGAGAATCCTCAGTTTGCTGGTGCCATTGAATAGCACTTTCCTGCTGCACTTCTTAACATAATTTTAATATTAAAATCTAAAATTTTAAAATATTTTGCTAGTGTAATCTAACTTAATTTTCTATCAGGCCTGTGTTTTTGTCACTTACACAGCATACTGTGTTAAATTGCTGCCCTACCTACCATCCACGACTCATACCTGCCAGCCTGTGAGCCAGGCCCACCTAGCCAATTGTTGCCAGCAATCATATTTCTTTTAACAGTATTGCAAAAATGGTCAATCATCACTGTTTTGACTGTCAGTAATCAGTCTCCTAGTGTCCTTGAATTGCATCTACCTCCTGCCTGCCAGCCTTTTGTAGAAAGGGGGAAGTGATACAAAGATTCTACACTCAGACTCCTTGCTGATCCCGAAGGTGGTGTAACCTCTAAACACTGACACCTAAATGCAATATAGAAGAAAGAGAAGGGGGGTTGGGATAGCGCTTAAACAGCTTGAGTCTTGTGAAATAAGTGAAAGTATGTGATCTCAGATTAGTCAGTGACTAAAGAAATGAGGGTATCCCTGATTTTGGTTCTCGATTGTGAGGCTAGCTGCCTCGGTATATTAAATGAGAGTATCTGGTTTTTTTGTGGTTTTTAGTTTGTCATGTGACCAGAATTTATGCAGATAGTTCCTATATCTCAGATAGTGCCTATATCTCAAAAAATGTAAAATAACCTTATATCTTACGATTTTATATCATACATATGTGGTAAAATATATTTATAGTATTGTGTTTTTATAAAAAACCAAAGAGAGGAGTAATGTATTACAAATAAGTTTTATTCTAATACAGATGAGAGTCCTAACGTAAATTGAGAAACAATAAAATCTAACACTTGGATGCCGGCATCTGATTCTATTTCTTAAAACATCGCTAAAATTACAGTAGCATTAAAATTAAATTAAATTCCTATATATATAAAAAATTGTTGCTATTTTCTGGCAACAATTGCAATTTCTAAGAAGCGACTTATGCTTGTATACAAATCTTATGGTTACTTTATCTAGTACATATGTATCATAAGATCTTAATTGTATCTTTCTATTGGTATCCTTTGTATATCGTTACGGATACAGATTAGCGATATATTAGCTTGATGTATATTTGTGCTCATAACATAGATGTTACAGGTCTACGGTGGTAATCACAGTTGCAAATAGTTGTTTACAGATTGTTGTTTACAGATGAATCTGTTACAGGAAGTTTTGTAGAAAAGAGTGTCTCCTATTATAAAAAAGTGTCTCTTATTATAAAAACCTTGATTTATTGTCCATATTCTGGGTTCCTCATTAGAGTGGTGACCGGCCGGTCTTTTGTTTGTGAAGTGGTTCCTTGTATTCTCCTTTGCTGTTTTTCTCAGGGTTTAGATCCGGGTCCTTAAAGTTTTCCAGAAATGTTGTTGTGATTCTCTTCTTGTCTATGTAACCCTTAGCTAGGTGATTGGGGCTGGAACGACTACTGGGTCCTGGGGCAGGGATTAAACATATAGAGTCTGTCCCTGAGAAGTGGGATATGGCTCAATGTACCTGCCCTAGCCAGTTCGAACTCAAAAGAAGCCTCTCAACCTGCTGGGTTCTTGTTCTTGGATATCCGGTAACTGTCAGCAATCTCTACGCATTTCAGCCTGGGGCCTTTATCAAGATGCTTGTGTGCTGTTCAGTCTGGATTTAAATATTGTATCTCTCCTCCTGATTGGATCCTTTCCTTGGCCAATCGATGACGTATATTTTCTGTTCCTCCTCCTGGAGGGTTGTCTCTTATCACTCTTCATTGCATCGCTGGTATAGGCTCAGCTTTACATTTAGACCTGATATTATTTCACTTATGATACTTGCAATTTATTTGTGAACACATATCTGTTTTAGTACAATATTTTTTAAAATTAGCGTAATACCTAAGTTTTTACTCCGTTCTTTGTTTACATGATTGAGTGTTTTGAAAAAGATTTTTTGTGTGTTTTTTTGTATTCCTTTATGTTCCAAGTTTTTTCAAGTCCTTTCTTTACTTAAGTTATATTTAATTGTGATATAAATCGTGTGAAGCTGTGTTCTAACTAAAATTTCAGCTCGAGAAAGTAGGGGGGGGGGAGATTGTGGTTGTGCTCTATTCAAATCTATTAGATTCTGTAGAAATAATTTTGGGGATCATTACTTTATCTATGTGTTTAATGTGTTCTTTTAAAGACTTTTATAATAGAATGGAATATTAGTTCACCTTATGTGTCTGATAGTTTCTTTGAGAAAAGTGTGAAAACATTGTGGAAAAAAAAAAAAAAAGAGATTTTTGTTTAAAGATTAGTTACTTTAACTATGTGTTTAATGTGTATAAATATTACTTAAAAAAAGCTTTTTATGTGTGTGCTATAATTTCTTTGAAAAGAGAGTATTGTTATAGATTGTATATCTATAGGAGAATGTGAATAATTTGTGAAAAAAAGACTTTTTTGAAATTCGTTACTTTAACTATGTGTTTAATTTGTGGGTTTATAGATATTATTTCAAAAACTTTTTGTGTATATTATAGTTTCTTTGAAAATAGTGTATTAATATGAATTATATATTTATGGGACCCCTCTTACAAGTTTACTTGATTTGATCAGTGAGTTGTTTTGCTGATTTTATGTGTCTATTTTTGTAGTCGTTATTTTATCCTAGTTTTTTATTTTGATTATGATTTTATTTGTATTTGTCAGATGCTATCATTTCTTTCTCTTCTATTAGTCTTATACTTTCTCATATGGGTATTCACAGTATTTTGGCCTCTATATATGTTGTATATCCTCATTTTCACTGTGTGTTTATATATACACAGTTCAGTCTATATCTTCTATCGTGTGGGTTATACTAATGTATTTAAATCCATTTCAGAATTTAATCCAAATGGGTGTAATGTTTTGAAGTTGAATATACATTCTGCCTCTTTTTTGAGAAGGAGTGTGTTCATATTCCCACCCCTTATTCCCAAATGTAATTTTTTGATACCCCAGTACTTAAAGTCTTTTAAGTTGCTGGAATGTTTTTCTTTAAAATGTGAGTACAGTTGATTCGTGCTCTATCTTTAGAATATGTTCTCGTATTCTATCTTTTATAGTTCTACTTGTTTGTCCAAAATATAATAAATTACATGTACATCTTATACAGTAGATGGCATTTCTGTCAGTACATCTTATTAGTTGATTGATTTTTAAGCAGAAGTCTGAGTTTGATGATCTTATCTCCTTACTTTTTTCACTGTATTTACATGATTTACAGGATATACAGGGGAAGAAACCTTTTAGTTTATTTCCGTTCAGATCTCCATCAACAATGTTTGTTCTTACTCTGTATTCACTGGGTGATAGTATAATTTTAAGGTTTTTGGCTCGTTTAAAAATTATGTCTGGTTGGTTTCTTACCCTTTTCCCTAAGATATGGTCTTGTTTTATCAAGTGCCAGTTTCTTTTCAGAATTTTCTTTATTTCAAAGTGTTGGTTACTATATTCAGTTATAAAAGGTATAAAGAATTCATCACATTCTCTTTCTTTTTTTGTTTTCTTTGTTAATAGGAACTCCCTGTCTACTGTTGATACTTCCTGTCTTATCTTTTCTACAGTGACTTTCTAGATGTTAATATGTCAGATTGGGATTGATAACTTTCAAGTGTGGAGCAGTTCTTCCTTACTCGTAGATATTGTCCTTTTGGGATATTAGATTTCCATTGTTTGAGATGACAGCTTTCTGCGTGTATGTAATTGTTTGCGTCTATCGTTTTAAATTAGTTTTTGGTACTTATTTGTAGGTTGTTAATTTCAATTTCTATATCCAAAAAGTGTATTTTCCGTCTACTGTATTCATGCGTGAATGTAATACCAATACTATTGGTGTTAAGATCTATGATGAAGGTGTCCAGTAATTCTATGTCTCCTTGCCAGATGATAAATATATCATCTATATATCTGCAATAGAGCACAAGGTTCGCCCCCCATGGGCCATTATGTATGTGTTCGTCTTCAAAGTGGCCCATGAATAAATTGGCATAACTGGGGGCGAACCTTGTGCCCATTGCCGTACCTTTGATCTGTAGGTATACCTCATTGTTAAAGTAAAAACTGTTGTTTTGTAGAATGAAGTCTATACATTCCATAATGAATCTATTCTGATGTTCAGGTAATTCCTCATCTTTGTCTAGTATTTTCTTCACAGCTTTCTGTCCTAATTCATGTGATATATTAGTGTATAAGGAGTTAACGTCGCATGTCACTAATGTGTAGTTTTCCTTCCATGTTATTTCTTTAATATTATTAATGAAATGTGTTGAGTCTCTGAGGTACGCCGGTAATTCAATAGCATACTTCTGTAGATAGAAGTCCACGTATTGTGATAAGTTTGATGTTAGACTGTTTATCCCAGAGATAATGGGACGGCCTGGTGGTTTCTCTAAATTTTTATGCACTTTTGGCAGAAAGTAGAATGTGGGGGTTTTGGGATATGTTATGGAGATGAATTCTGATTCTGAGTCGTTTATTATCCCTTTATCTTTCGCTTTTTTGAGTATATTGCTAAGTTTATCTTTTTGTGTTTTAATAGGGTTACATTTCAGTTTCTCATATGTAGATTTGTCCTGCAGTATTCTATTTGATTCCTCTACATAATATGTCCTGTCCATAATGACCAGACCCCCACCCTTGTCGGCCGGTTTAATAATGATTTCTTTGTTGTTCTGAAGTTCTTTTAGTCTTTGGATCTCTTTCCTGTTCAGATTTTTCTTAATTGATTTAGTTTGGTCTAGGGCCTCTAGTTCTTTTTTAATGTTCTGTTCAAACAGTTTTATATGCTCACTTTTTTCCTGAGTTGGATAGAATGAAGATTTTGCTCTTAGATTTGTGTGTCTGTATTGGTTATTCTCATTTTTGTTCCTATCCTGTATTGGGTTTTTTAGGAAGTATCTTTTTAGCGTAAGTTTGCGGATATATTGGTTTATGTTAATGAGGGTCTCAAACTTATTAAGTTTGCATGAGGGGGCAAAAGATAGGCCTTTATTTAGAACTCTTTCTTGATCTCTATTTAGGGGGATTTTACTTATATTAAATATACCGATTTTCTCTTTCTCTATATTTTGGATTATCTCCTCACTGTTTTGTTTTGGGGTTCCTCTCCCTCTTCTACCTCTAACCTTCTTTTCCCCTGTTGTATTCTTTGGGGTTTTGCTTCCTCTAATAGGTTTCTTGATGTCCCCGCTCTGGCGGGGGTTTCTTCTAAAAAATGTACATTGGAGGAGGCTGTGTTTGATTTTGTGTTATCAGATTTATTTACATAATCTCTCCTTGGGCTATGTTCTTGTCTTAGTGGCGTGAATCTGTTTTGTATTGGTACTCTCCAGTTTTCTTGTCTATTAAATGAATCATCCCTATCGATGGGTCTAAAGTCTCTATCTCTATTTCTATTACTCTGAAAATGTTTGTTATAATATCTATCGTGATAATTGTCTCTGGAATCTTGATGGTAATGTTCCCTCCCTTTATATTGGTAATTTTGGTATGGTTCTCTATATTGATAATTTTGGTATTGGTCTCTGCTCCTGTTCCAGTTTGGATATGTTCTATTACTATTAGGGTTCCTATAAGGTTTTTCCCAGTATCTACCTTGATTACTAGTTACTTGGTCATCGTCATTTCTAGGATATGTTTTAGGTTGTTCTTTGTTGAACCAGGTGTTGTTTCTGTGTGGTTTATCTGGTGTGTACTGTTCATCTCTCCAATTTCTATTTGTATAGTTGTTTCTCCATCCCCTCCCATCATGTTGTTGTATTGTGTTATATGTCCTATGTGAGTTTTTAGGTATATTTTTCTTATTATTGCTATTAGTTTTCTTTTTACTGAATATGTGTATGGGTTCTTTCCTTGTATTTTCTATTTTTGTATCACCATTGGTGTCTGTGTCACAAATGTTCTCTTGTTCTTCCCAAACTGGGTTATTTGTTTGTGTGGTATCCTCATCATCTTTTTTGTAGTCTGTTGAATCTCTATTAAATTTGGAATTTTTTTGTGTTACTATATTTTCCTTTAGTTCTGATATACTTTTTATAATATTGTTTTGTATATTTTTGTCGTCTAAGGATACCAATAGAAAGATACAATTAAGATCTTATGATACATATGTACTAGATAAAGTAACCATAAGATTTGTATACAAGCATAAGTCGCTTCTTAGAAATTGCAATTGTTGCCAGAAAATAGCAACAATTTTTTATATATATATATAGGAATTTAATTTAATTTTAATGCTACTGTAATTTTAGCGATGTTTTAAGAAATAGAATCAGATGCCGGCATCCAAGTGTTAGATTTTATTGTTTCTCAATTTACGTTAGGACTCTCATCTGTATTAGAATAAAACTTATTTGTAATACATTACTCCTCTCTTTGGTTTTTTATAAAAACACAATACTATAAATATATTTTACCACATATGTATGATATAAAATCGTAAGATATAAGGTTATTTTACATTTTTTGAGATATAGGCACTATCTGAGATATAGGAACTATCTGCATAAATTCTGGTCACATGACAAACTAAAAACCACAAAAAAACCAGATACTCTCATTTAATATACCGAGGCAGCTAGCCTCACAATCGAGAACCAAAATCAGGGATACCCTCATTTCTTTAGTCACTGACTAATCTGAGATCACATACTTTCACTTATTTCACAAGACTCAAGCTGTTTAAGCACTATCCCAACCCCCCTTCTCTTTCTTCTATACTGCCAGCCTTTTGTGCCAGGCCGTCTTGCCAACTATTTACACCAATCATAATTTTTTGTCACAGTATAGTTACTAATTAAAATTAAAAAATTCTTGATTGTTGATAATCTTAATCCTCAGTTTGCTCGTGCCCTAGAATTGCACTTTTCTACTGCCTTCCAAGCCTGTGTGCCAGGCCTACTTGAAAAATATTTACACCAATCATATTTGTTGTCACAGTATTCTTAGTAATTAAAAATTAAAATTTTTGTTAATAGTTGTTGTGAATCCTCAGTTTGCTGGTGCCAGTGAATAGCACTTTCCTCCTGCCTTGCAGCCTGCTGTGTGCCCAGCCCACCTAGCCAATTATTGCCAGCAATCATATTTCTTTTAACAGTATTGCAAAAATTGTCAATCATCACTGTTTTGACTGTCAGTAATCAGTCTCATAGTGTCCTTGAATTGCATCTACCTCCTGCCTGCCAGCCTTTTGTGCCAGGCCGTCTTGCCAACTATTTACACCAATCATAATTTTTTGTCTCAGTATAGTTACTAATTAAAATTAAAAAATTCTTGATTGTTGATGATCTTAATCCTCAGTTTGCTCGTGCCCTAGAATTGCACTTTTCTACAGCCTTCCAAGCCTGTGTTCCAGGCCTACTTGAAAAATATTTACACCAATCATATTTGTTGTGACAGTATTCTTTTTTTTTTTTATTAAATATTTTTTTATTATATGCATAGGTTATTACAACTTTTTCAAACGTTACAAATATGAAGTAAACACAGAATCACAAGAATGGTATCTCGCATTACATTGAGATGACATAGATATTGCATAATATAACCAGGTTTTCACCTCCATTTCTAACAGGTCCAAAGGTCAAACTATACCTGAGTGGGAGGTGAAATGAGGAGTGAGTAGGAGCGTTTACAGGTTAGGAGAGTCGTTGTCAGTTGGTAGGGTAAGGTTTTGGCGTTTTTTTTTTTTCCGCCTTTTGATCTGCTTTATAAAAGCGGAATTACGCTAGTAGTCGGTTGTTATGTGGGTATTGCCTGTATAAGCAGTTGAGTGGATGCGCGGGGCCAACAAGGGCCAACGCTCCAAAGGAGTGAAATCAAGATTCAATCATCCTTGCGCTATCGTGGGCTGACGTACCCCCTTGGAGGGGGGAGAGGATATTGGATGAGGAGGGGGTGGAGGGGGGGGGGAGGGGCTCATTGAGTGGAGGGGGGGGTGGAGGGGGGGGGGAGGAGTGGACAGACCGTCCTGGTCCCGTATCAGGGGCCAGTGACACTAAGGGGCAGGGAATTCTAATATTTAGCTCTGAGGCTCTGTAGGTAAGCTTCCCAGGGTTCCCAGACAAGACAGAAAGTTTCCGACTTGCGCCGGACTCTGTAGACAAAGTCCTCCATGGACTTGACATAAGTCAGATATTCCATTACACTCTGCCATTTTGGAGGGAGTACTTTTTTCCAGTTCCTGGCAATTGCCATTTTAACTGAGGTGAGTATGTATATAAGAAGGGTTCTCTGGTGCGGAGGCACTTTCTCTAAACCCAAGTGTAGAAGAGCCATTCCGGGGTCTTTTATCTCTGGAAGGCCCATCAAGCAACAGATCTTACTGGTCTTGCCCCAGAGTGCCTTTAGGTTGGGACAAGTCCACCAGGTGTGTAGTGGGGTGCCAATGCCACCACAGTTTCTCCAACAGGAGGGGGGGTGGTTAGGATAGAGGGTCTGCAGTCTGGTTGGGACCAGATGCCACCTAGTGAGCATTTTAAAGTAGAGCTCGTACATCGTGGTGCAATGTAGGGCAGCCTTGGTCTTGGCAATGGCCAATGTCCATTTCTTAGGGGAGTATGCCGTTTGTAGCTCTGCCTCCCAGGAGAGCATGTGTCTCGTCTTAGGAATTGTGGGGGGAACCAGTAGGCATCGATAGTGTGCCGTGAGGGGTTTATAGGTCTGGAGGCCCGTTTTCCATCGAGCTTCCCAAGCCGTAAGAGGCCGTGGGGCATCTCTCAGGAACCCCCAGGCTTTTAGTAGGGATCTTAATCTTAGAAGTTCAAATTCTAATTGCCGCGGGACCTCAAAGTTCGCCACCATCTCGTCTTGCGTTAGGAGTCGATCTTCTACGTAAAAGTCACCTACTGTCAAAATTCCGATCTGTCGCCACCAGTTCAGTCTCATATTGGGGAGGGTCTGAAGTATGGGGAGTACAGGTTGGATAGGAGAAGGATGGGGGGCGATCTGAGTGTGGTGTCGCAATTTATACCATAGCATTTGGCATCCTCTAACTATTGAGTTAGATATGGTGTGTACGGAGGCAAGATGTGGGGGGAACCACAGCAAGTCAGATAGATCTATATAGGCAGGCAATGATGCCTGTTCCAGGTCCCTCCATCTCGTGGGAGGGAGGTCTCGTCCCCAAGCTGAGACATGAGAGATCATTGCCGCCTCATAGTACATCTTCACGCTTGGCAATCCCAGCCCTCCCTGATCGATGGGGGACTGTAAGATTGAGGCCGCGACTCTGGGTTTCTTGTTGTTCCAGACATATCTATTAAAAAGGGTCTGAAAATGTTTCAGAAGTTTATCTGGGACTGGGAGGGGAATACATCGCATAATGTACGTTAGCTTGGGTAGTAGCATCATTTTCAGGGCTGCAATTCTACCCATCCAGGAGAGTTCATCATACTTCTTTGCTCTCAGGTGTTTGTCGACTGCCTTCAACAAGGAGTGGTAGTTCTCATGGAGGACCGTCTCCTTGTCATGAGACAAGAAGACCCCAAGGTGCCGGATACCTCTGGTAGACCATTTGAAGGAGTATTGCTGTCGCAAAGTTCTCTGTTCTTGATGGTCTAGATGAATCGAGAACGCCTCCGTCTTGGCTACATTTATTTTGTAGTTAGAGAGTACACCGAATCTTTCAATAAGAGCCATCAGCGGTGGGAGCGATAAGGTCGGCTCGACAATGAAAAGTGTAAGATCATCAGCGAATAATGCCACCTTTTGTACTGAATCATGCAGTAACAGACCCTGGATTTGGGTGTCCTGCCTAATGGCTTCCGCTAATGGCTCCATAACCATTGCAAAGAGGAGCGGCGACAGGGGGCATCCCTGCCTCGTTCCATTTTGTATGTATATCTTAGGGGAGCAAAAACCTAACCCCTTGACCACCGCTGTGGGAAGGGTATATAGGGCCTCAACTGCCCTACAGAATGAGAGCGGGATCCCAAATGTTCTCAGAGTCTCAAACATATATTCCCATCTCACCCTGTCGAAGGCCTTTTCGGCGTCTAATGACAGGGCGAGAAGGGGCAAGCCCATATCGTGTGATTCAGCGAAGATGTTCAGCAGTCTACGGGTATTGTCAGAGCCCTGTCTGCCTTGAACAAATCCGACTTGGTCCAGATGGATTATAGATGGGAGGTGTTTCCCTAGTCGTGTCGCAAGAATTTTAGAATATATCTTGATGTCCACATTGATAAGGGAAATAGGTCTATAGCTCCCGCATTCCTTGGGGTCCTTCCCTTCTTTAGGGATGGTCATAATATTAGCCTCCAAAAATTCCCTTAACATCTTGCAGTCGGAGTAGAAGAGGAGAAAGAAGAGAGACAAAGGTTCTGTAGAAGAGGGTGGAGAAGCCATCCGGACCAGGGGCCTTGTGAGGTTTAAGAGACAGGACGGCCGCCTTCACTTCCTCTAAGGTGAATGGTCTATCAAGGTCTGCAGCAGACTCCTCACTCAGCTGTGGTAGACGCAACTTGGTTAAGAATTGCCCCAACTCCCCACCGCTCACCGGTGGGTCATTGGAACCGCTGTCTAGATCATAAAGGGCAGCATAATAGTCTGAGAAGGCTTGACCAATCTCCCTAGGAGAGCAGACCATGCCACGGACAGAATTGATGGCCGGGATCCTACTGGCAACCGCCCTATTACGAAGTTTGTGGGCCAAAAGCCTATTGGCTTTGTTCCCTTTGCTATAGTATATTTGTTTTAATTTGAATAGGTTGGTTTGCACTTTTAAAAGCTCTCGTTTGTTGATCTCAGACCTTATCGCACCCACCTGGGTGGCAAAAGTGGGGTCCGGGGCTTTTTTGTTGGCCATCTCTAGGAGTCTTAGTTCGGCATATAGTTTTGATAAGGGGATCTTATGAGCCGCTTTCCATTGGGCCTTTTTTTTATGAAATGACCTCTCAGGTACGCTTTAAGGGTGGCCCAGACTATTTCAAGACTCGTATCCCCAGTGTCATTGTGTGCTAAGAAATCTAGGATGATTTCATTTAGGAGTGGAATCTCTGTTTCCGCGAGACACTGGTCTGGAAGTTTCCAGGACGGCCTACAGTCAGGGGACTGTAAGGCTAAGAGTTGGGCACTAACCATATCGTGGTCTGACCACGGACATGGACTGATCTTTGACACAGCAAATTTGTCAAGTGTCCATGAGTCGCAGAGCAGATAATCCAACCGAGAGTATGAATTATGGGGCACCGAGTGGTGTGTGTAGTCTAGTTCGGTCGGAGCTAAGCATCTCCAGACATCAAACAGTCCAAATTGGTACATTAGCCTACGAAAGGCCAATGACAGTGAAATTAGGTTACGGTCAGTTGGGTGGTTTGTGTTCTTTTTCTTGTCTAGCACTGGGTTCCAGACCAGATTCAGATTGCCCCCCACCAAGAGATGTCCTCTCTTGATTGGCTCTAACTTGTTCAAGAATTTTCGGAGAAAGGGGATCTGTCCCGTATTCGGGGCATAGATGGATGCCAACGTGTAGAGGGCTCCATTCAAGGCACAAACTAGAATAAGGAACCTACCCTCAGGGTCTCGTTCAATATGGTCTATCTTACAACTGACATCTCGGTGGATCATTATGGCAACCCCTCTTTTTTTTTTCGTATAGGAGGCAGTTTCACAGATCGGATATAAAGGGGAACTCCTGGGCTGTTTAGAGCCCCTTTCCCAGTGGGTCTCCTGCAAGAACATTAAGTGTATTTTGTGGGTGGATAAGTAGTTATACAGGAGACTCCTTTTAGTAGGTGTGTTAAGTCCCTGGACGTTCAGGGTGGCAGCCAAAACGGGAGCCATGTTATGAGCGGTCGCCTTCTGGGTAGCAAATGAGGACCTCAGGTGCGGGTAAGGGGAAAGGTTTTAAGGCGGATGGCGCAGGTGAGTGTGGATGAGGGGATATGGGTGGGAAAGGAGGGGGCGGGTGTTGGAGCACTTCAGGCCACGAACAGGATATCTTGAGATTCAAACGCTACTAGCGTATGTCGATGTGTATATAAACACTATCACAATGAGTGATCTCGCAACTAACAGTTGGAGAGCACAACTATATATGTGTGGGGGGGGGAGAGGCCAGCAGAGATAGCCGAGCCCCAGTCAGTCAGTTTAAAACGTGCAAGAATAGGGAGAGAGAGAGAGAGAGGGAAAGAGAGAGAAAGAGAAAACTCTCCCCCCCCCTCTCTCACGCCCCCAGTCACTATTGTAAATTTCTCGCTGTAAGCGAGGGTCTTGTAGTATATTACTGTAATGGGTGCATATTGTTATCTCTGGTATAAGGCTAAGAGAAAAATTGGGGTAAAGGAAGTCTAATCTCATTTCTGCAAGAATAAAGATTGGGAGAGAGAGTGGGAGACTCATGTGTTAGTCTGTATTTATGGTTCTCTGTCTATAATGTCTCTTCGAGGGAGGTTATGTACATACAAGGTGCTCTTGTGGGAGAAGGTATTCCAGGCCCCAAATTTCCGCTATTATGAACAGAGGTATTGGGATGGACAGCCCAAAGCAATAAAAAGAAAAACAACCATAAACAACATCAACATCCTTATAAACAGACACTATAAGATGGCCATCGTCAGTTCGCAGGGGCGAAGCTTGGGAGGGGTGTCAATCTTGTACCTTAGAGCTAATTTCTCATGTAAGTCTGACGGTCGCCGGGTTGAGAACTAATCTAATTCCTGGTTGATCAGGTACAAGTGGGAAGGGCTGTTATGAGATCAACACAGTCGATGGGGCATATATTGAAGGTGATTATGAACAGCTATAAATGGTGTACTTAACATTAGGGATATTGGTCACAAGTGGGGATTAAAAAGTGTGTACCTCCTGACGCTAGCCATCTAACCTTTGTGGGGTATATACATAAATATCAGCTAGAACAGCAACAACGTGGGGGTCTGGTGGTCGCCAGGTTGAAGACTAATCAAATTCCTGATTGGTCAGGCAGAGGTGGGGGTGGTAGGTGATTTAAGCGGCATAAGACCGTCTCAGGTAAGGGGGTATATATTAGAAGACGATGATGAGCGGCTATAAACGTTGTACTTAAGATTTGCAATATTGGTCACAAGAGGGGGTTGAAGTGTGTGCAACGCTTGACGACAGCCATCTACACTTTAGGTGAAAACATATTAAACCACAGGTGATATCGTTTCTGGGCAGATATTGGTTTCTGTACATCTTATATAGCTTGAGGTACATACATATATATCAATAAAATCATCAACAGAGTAAACAGTAACAACATGGATACAAACAACATCACATATAGATGACCATCAGCTCAAAAGAACCAATTTAGGGATTATATAGTTCTGGGAACTCAGGGTGCTATTTAACGGGAGATGAATGCCAAATAGGTGTTCAAGTGACCCAACTCCTGCCTATCCCAGTAAGGAGAAAGACGGCTGCTTCAGTAGTCGTAGTTTAGAGGGGCAAGGGTATTCAAACATGTGCAGTCTTGTTTAATTCTAGGTGGTATGCTACCCAAGGCGAGGGTGTAAAGCTATTTACTGTACACGCTACTTCTTAGTTATTTCTCTTGATTGAAGATTAAAGCAGGCGCGACTCTGGATAGTGCACATCTAAGCATTGGGGTAAAGAAGGGTGGGGATTCACTCTCTTTCGTAGCACTCATTAATCTAGCGGGAGTAGGTAGTCTAGAGTGGGAGTGCAGAGCTGTTGTTAATGCACTCTACTACCGTGGGATATCCCTTTAGTGTAGTTAGGGCATGTGCCTCACTAGGCAGTGGTCATCTAAGTAAAGTGCTAGAACATAGTAAGCCACAAGCTACAACATCACTTAACTGACCTTAATAAGTTTAGGTAAGTACAATTCACGTATTATTACAGGCACAAGGAGGTAGAGTAAGGAAGGAAGGGAAAAAGGAAGAAGAGAAGGAGAGTAGTGTAAAAAAGAGAAAGAAAAGAGAAACAGGAAGGGAGTGGAGGGGAGACGAGGAGGAGAGACAGCCAGAGAACATTAATGTAAAAAAGAAAAAACATCCATTATGTCTTAGCAGTCTCACCAATCTTCGTGTACCCTCGGTACACACGAGTCAGTCTCTATAGTAGTAAAGAGTCTCTCAATTATAAGTCCCCAATTGGGGAGATAACTATCTGCACATCAGAGCAATGACCAGAATGGAATATCTCACGAGGGAGCGTCTCTAGTCTTAGATATTGAGGTATTCCTCTGGTCACTGCTGGGTCTCTGTGGAAGGGAGCCCCACTCGGGGGCTGATGCTCTCAGGCCTCTACCAGGTACGATTGCTTGGGGTGGTATCAGTGGGTCTTGTGGCAGTAGGCTCCATCTTTGGAGTAATTCCCTTGCCTGTTGAGGTGAGGATGCCGCATATTGTTGTCCATCTTTATTGATGTAGAGCTTAACAGGGAAGCCCCACCTATATTTAATGCCCTTGTCTCTCAAGATTTTAGTGTAGGGTTGGTAATGTCTTCTTATCTGGAGAGTGTGGGGAGAGAGATCTTGGAATACCTGAATGTCAGCATACTGCTCCGGGAGTGACTTGTCCCCCGCCAGGGTTCTCAGGAGTTTCTCTCGAAAAGTGTAATAATGTAGGCGGGCGACAACATCTCTTGGTTTATCGTCCTCGGCCTCAGGGCTCTATGGGCTCTATCGAGGAGCATCTCTTTCTCAATCTCTGGACCAAGGACTGTAACAAAAAAGTCTTGGAGGAATTTTTCAAGCTCCTGTGGGGGCACAGATTCAGGGATACCCTTCACCCTAATATTGTTGCGGCGAGTCCTATCTTTAAGGTCTGCAAGTTTGAGCTCGAGGTCAGTGATCTGCTCTGCCAGACTCTGCGAGTAATCTAAGAGATTGCCGTGGTCTACCCTGAGATCTTCCTGCTTGCGTTCCAACGCATCTGTTCTTTCTCCCATAAGGGCTATGTCCCTTTTCAGATCAGCATGTCCCTTATCAAACTTCTTGGAGAGGGAGTCGTGATGCGAGGCCAGGAGCGACCTGATAGAGTCCATTATGTTGTTATCAGTGTCCTCATTTTGGTGTTGTAGACGGCCTGTGGCCTGGGATAGTGTTGTTCTGATGCGAGCATCGTTAAGGCTGCTTGTGTCTGAGGCATCCTCTTCTGAGCCAGATTGTTGTCTGGATGTGTGTTGGCTAAAGTGGTCTGCCACTGTTCTCTTCGGGGTTTTGTGGGAATTTGCTTTCTTTAAAGGATTGTGGCATCTTGTGCTTCTGCAATTTGTAGTGGCATGAGATATAGAATGCAAATAGTGGGAAAGGAAAAGACTGTTATGCACTATAAAGGTATCCTGCTTCAGGGCTGACTGGGGCTATGGCATCAGTGCATAAAGCTAGCACATTGTTTACACAGTTCCTGGCATCACATATAAAATTGAGGCTGAGCTAGTTAAGAGCTGTGCCGTAAGGCCTGGGAGCTGAGGTGGTTCTCACAAAGGTGTATATTCTGATCTAGTCTCTCCCCTGGGGGGTTGTCCCCTTAGGACGATGTGGGAGAAGGTATAGGGGTATGACCCGCAGGCAATCAGGGCCGGCGGGAAAGGGAGGGGAGAGACCTGTGAGAGGGCTGTAGGTAAAAGATGAAATTGCTGCCACATAGTGCTCCAGAAATGGTCCGGCTCTAAAGCTCACGTTCCTGCTTTTCAACAAAAGAGAACAGATAAAAACAATAAAAAAAGTTGTTTCAAATTCCCTGCACTATCTGAATCATGAAAGAAACATTTGAATGTATACATATAAATGTATGTATTTATATGTGTATATATTGGCAAAATGGGTCAAAAGAAGGACTTGACAGGCTCAGAAAAGTCAAAAATAGTGAGATATCTTGCAGAGGGATGCAGCACTCTTAAATTTGCAAAGCTTCTGAAGCGTGATCATCAAACAATCAAGCGTTTTCATTCAAAATAGTCAACAGGGTCGCAAGAAGCGTGTGGAAAAACCAAGGCAACAAAATAACTGCCCATGAACTGAGAAAAGTCAAGCGTGCAGCTGCCAGATGCCACTTGCCACCAGTTTGGCCATATTTCAGAGCTGCAACATCACTGGAGTGCCCAAAAGCACAAGGTGTGCAATACTCAGAGACATGGCCAAGGTAAGAAAGGCTGAAAGACGACCACCCCTGAACAAGACACACAAGCTGAAACATCAAGACTGGGCCAAGAAATATCTCAAGACTGATTTTTCTAAGGTTTTATGGACTGATGAAATGAGAGTGAGTCTTGATGGGCCAGATGGATGGGCCTGTGGCTGGATTCGTAAAGGGCAGAGAGCTCCAGTCCGACTCAGACGCCAGCAAGGTGGAGGTGGAGTACTGGTTTGGGCTGGTATCATCAAAGATCAGCTTGTGGGGCCTTTTCGGGTTGAGGATGGAGTCAAGCTCAACTCCCAGTTCTACTGCCAGTTTCTGGAAGACACCTTCTTCAAGCAGTGGTACAGGAAGAAGTCTGCATCCTTCAAGAAAAACATGATTTTCATGCAGGACAATGCTCCATCACACGCGTCCAAGTACTCCACAGTGTGGCTGGCAAGAAAGGGTATAAAAGAAGAAAATCTAATGACATGGCCTCCTTGTTCACCTGATCTGAACCCCATTGAGAACCTGTGGTCCATCATCAAATGTGAGATTTACAAGGAGGGAAAACAGTACACCTCTCTGAACAGTGTCTGGGAGTCTGTGGTTGCTGCTGCACGCAATGTTGATGGTGAAACAGATCAAAACACTGACAGAATCCATGGATGGCAGGCTTTTGAGTGTCCTTGCAAAGAAAGGTGGCTATATTGGTCACTGATTTGTTT